>NC_135806.1:145728272-145867977 GCF_964213995.1 Mustelus asterias | reverse complement strand
ACCAGGAGGCGGAGCCTGTGTCCAGGGGGCGCGGCGTGTGCACAGGGGCGGGGCTGTCCCCATGGTGACGGTCTCCAGGCAAACGGCACAAACCCGGGCCCAGCACCGCAATGACCGACATCCTGTGTCAGTGGCTGAACGATCAATTGGGCCTGTCCCAGAGAGTGGGTGAGTCTGAGAGAGACTGACCCTGAGGGACTCTGACCCTGAGAGAGATTGACCCTGAGAGAGACTGACCCTGAGGGACTCTGACCCTGAGAGAGATTGACCCTGAGAGAGACTGACCCTGAGGGACTCTGACCCTGAGAGAGATTGACCCTGAGGGACTCTGACCCTGAGAGAGACTGACCCTGAGGGACTCTGACCCTGAGAGAGATTGACCCTGAGAGAGACTGACCCTGAGGGACTCTGACCCTGAGAGAGTCTGACCCTGAGAGAGAGACTGACCCCGAGAGAGACTGACCCTGAGAGAGACTGACCCTGAGGGACTCTGACCCTGAGGGACTCTGACCCTGAGAGAGTCTGACCCTGAGAGACTCTGACCCTGAGAGAGAGCCTTACCCTGAGAGAGAGTCTGACCCTGAGAGACTGACCCTGAGAGAGTCTGACCCCGAGAGAGAGTCTGACCCCGAGAGAGAGACTGACCCTGAGAGTCTGACCCTGAAAGAGAGTCTGATCCTGAGAGACACTGACCCTGAGAGAGAGCCTGACCCTGAGAGAGAGCCTGACCCTGAGAGAGAGACTGACCCCGAGAGAGACTGACCCCGAGAGACAGACTGACCCTGAGTGACTCTGAGCCTGAAAGACTGACCCCGAGAGAGACAGACCCTGAGAGTGAGTCTGGCCCTGAGAGACTGACCCTGAGAGACTCTGTCCCTGAGAGAGTCTGACCCAGAGAGAGACTGACCCTGACAGATTCTGACCCTGAGAGAAACTGACCCCGAGAGAGAGTCTGACCGTGACAGACTCTGACCCTGAGAGAGACTGACCCCGAGAGAGAGTCCGACCCTGAGAAAGAGTCTGGTCCTGAGAGACTCTGACCCTGAGAGACTGACGCTGAGAGAGAGCCTGACCCTGAGAGAGAGTCTGACCCTGAGAGAGAGACTGACCCTGAGAGAGAGACTGACCCTGAGAGGGAGACTGACCCAGAGAGGTAGTCTGACTCAGAGAGAGAGAGTTTGACCCTGAGAGAGACTGACCCTGAGAGAGAGAGAGAGAGAGACTCTGACCCTGAGAAAGTCTGACCCTGAGAGAGAGAGACTGACCCTGAGAGTCAGTTTGACCCTGAGAGAGTCTGACCCTGAGAGAGTCTGACGCTGAGAGAGAGTCTGACCCTGAGAGAGAGTCTGACCCTGAGAGAGAGTCTGACCCTGAGAGAAAGACTGACCCTGAGAGAGACTCTGACCCAGGGAGAGACTGACCCAGGGAGAGACTGACCCAGAGGGAGACTGACCCAGAGGGAGACTGACCCAGAGAGAGAGTCTGACCCTGAGAAAGACAGAGCCAGAGAGAGTCTGACCCTGAGAGAGACTGACCCTGAGAGAGACTGCCACTGAGAGAGAGAGTTTGACCCTGAGAGAGACTGACACTGAGAGAGAGAGAGTCTGACCCTGAGAGAGTCTGACCCTGAGAGTCCGACCCTTAGAGAGACTCTGACCCAGAGAGAGAGAGTCTGACCCAGAGAGTCAGACCCTGAGAGAGGCTGACCCTGAGAGAGAGAGGCTGACCCTGAGAGAGAGAGGCTGACCCTGAGAGAGTGACCCTGTCCCAGAGAGTGAGTGACTCTGTCCCAGTGAGTGAGTGACTCTTTCCCAGTGAGTGAATAACTCTGTCCCAAAGAAAGAGTGACTCTGTCCCAGAGAGAGAATGACCCTGACTCTGTCCCAGTGAGTGAGTGACTCTGTCCCAGAGAGTGAGTGACTCTGTCCCAGAGAGTGAGTGACTCTGTCCCAGAGAGTGAGTGACTCTGTCCCAGAGAGTGAGTGACTCTTTCCCAGTGTGTGAGTGATTCTGTCCCAGTGAGTGAGTGACTCTTTCCCAGTGAGTGAATGACTCTGTCCCAAAGAAAGAGTGACTCTGTCCCAGAGAGAGAATGACCCTGACTCTGTCCCAGAGAGTGAGTGACTCTGTCCCAGAGAGTGAGTGACTCTGTCCCAGAGAGTGAGTGACTCTTTCCCAGTGTGTGAGTGACTCTTTCTCAGTGAGTGAGTGACTCTTTCCCAGTGAGTGAATGACTCTGTCCCAAAGAAAGAGTGACTCTGTCCCAGAGAGAGAATGACCCTGACTCTGTCCCAGAGAGTGAGTGACTCTGTCCCAGAGAGTGAGTGACTCTGTCCCAGAGAGTGAGTGACTCTTTCCTAGTGAGTGAGTGATTCTGTCCCAGTGAGTGAGTGATTCTGTCCCAGTGAGTGAATGACTCTGTCCCAGAGAGAGAATGACTCTGACTCTGTTCCAGAGAGTGGGTGACTCTGTCCCAGAGAGAGAGTGACTCTGTCCCAGAGAGAGAGTGACTCTGTCCCAGAGAGAGAGTGACTCTATCCCAGAGAGAGAGTGACTCTGAACCAGAGAGAGAGTGACTCTGCCCCAGAGAGTGAGTGACTCTATCCCAGAGAGTGAGTGACTCTGTCCCTGTGAGTGAGTTACTCTGTCCCAGAGAGAGAGTGACTCTGTCCCAGAGAGTGGATAAGGCAGGTTGGGGGCTCGGGATGATTGGGGAAGGGGGCACGGGAGAGAGGGACTGGATAAGTGGAGGGGATGGGGAGGGGGTAGGGGAGGCGAGGTGGGAGGTGAGGGGAGAAGAGGGGAGAGGGGAAAGAAGGGGGCCCTGACTGATGAAGACCAGAGTGCTATATGACTTCTTCACTGCTCTGTCTACCTGTGACACAGCTTTCAATGAACTACATACTTGTACTCCTAGGTTCCTCTGTTCCTCAACACTCTCCAGGGCCCTACCATTCACTGTATAAGTCCTACCCTGATTTAACTTTCCAAAATGCAGCACCTCACACTTATCTGTATTGAAATCCATTTGCCAATCCTCGACCAACTTCCCGAACTGATCAAGATACCCCTGTAATTTTTGATAACCTTCTTCCCTATCAACAATACCTCATAATTTAGTATCATCTACAAACATACCAACCATGCTTTGTACATTCACATCCAAATCATTTATATAAGTAACGAATAACAAGGGTCCCAACACCAACCCCTGAGGCACACCACGAGTCACAGGCCTCCAGTCTGAGAAACAACCTTCGACCATCACCCTCTGCTTCCTACCATCAAGCCAATTTTAAATCCAATTAGCTAGCTCTCCCTG
This sequence comes from Mustelus asterias, assembly GCF_964213995.1. NCBI lineage: Eukaryota > Metazoa > Chordata > Chondrichthyes > Carcharhiniformes > Triakidae > Mustelus > Mustelus asterias. Next base: position 145,864,655 of record NC_135806.1, on the reverse strand, counting down.
GATCCCATGTGACCTAACCTTCCAGACTAGCCTGCCATGCGGGAGCTTGTCAAAGGCATTGCTAAAGCCCTTATAAACAACATCTACTGCCCTACCCTCATCCATCCTCTTGGTTACCTCTTTGAAAAACTCTAAAAGATTTGTCAGACATGACTTCCCACGCACAAAGCCGTGTTGACTATCCCTAATCAGACCTTGACTATCCAAATGTTGGTGGATCCTGGCCCTCAGAATCCCCTCCAGTAACTTACCCACCACTGATGTCAGTCTCACCGGCCTGTAACTCCTTGACTTGTCTTTGTTATCCTTCTGAAACAACGGAACAACAGTAGCCACCCTCCAGTCTTCCAGAACTTCACCAGTGGGAAAAGATGAAGCAAATATCTCTGCAAGAGCTCTGTAATTTCTTCCCGAGTCTCCCACAAGATCCGAGGATGTACTTGATCAGCCCCAGGGGATTTATCCACCCCAATGCGCTTTAAGGCTGCAAATACCTCCTCCCTAGAAATATACATGTGGTTCAACACATCATCACTTGTTTCCCTGATTTCTTTAGCACCCATAATGTTCCCCTCAGTAAACACCGAGGAGAAATATTCATTGAAAATCTCACCCGTCTCCTGTAGCTCCACACACACAGACGGCCACGCTGATCTTTAAAGGGACCTATTCTCTCCTTAGCCACCCTTTTACTCTTAATATAGAATCATAGAGGTTTACAGCATGGAAACAGGCCCTTCGGCCCAACTTGTCCATGCCACCCCTTTTTTAACCACTAAGCCCGTCCCAATTGCCCGCATTTGGCCCTTATCCCTCTATACCTATCTTACCCATGTAACTGTCTAAATGCTTTTTAAAAGACAAAATTGTACCCACCTCTACTACTACCCCTGGCAGCTTGTTCCAGACACTCACCACGCTCTGTGTGAAAAAAATTGCTCCTTTGGACCCTTGTGTACCTCTCCCCTCTCACCTTAAACCTATGCCCTCTAGTTTTAAACTCCTCTATCTTTGGGAAAAGATATTGACGATCGAGCTGATCTATGCCCCTCATTATTTTATAGACCTCTATAAGATCACCCCTCAGCCTCCTACGCTCCAGAGAAAAAGTCCCAGTCTATCCAGCCTCTCCTTATAACTCAAACCATCAAGTCCCGGTAGCATCCTAGTAAATCTTTTCTGCACTCTTTCTAGTTTAATAATATCCTTTCTATAATAGGGTGACCAGAATTGCACACAGTATTCCAAGTGTGGCCTTACCAATGTCTTGTACAACTTCAACAAAACGTCCCAACTCCTGTATTCAATGTTCGGACCAATGAAACCAAGCTTGCCGAATGCCTTCTTCACCACTCTGTCCACCTGTGACTCCACTTTCAAGGAGCTATGAACAAGTACCCCTGGATCTATTTGTTCTATAACTCTCCCCAATGCCCGACCATTAACTGAGTAAGTCCTGCCCTGGTTCAATCTACCAAAATGCATCACCTCGCATTTGTCCAAATTAAACTCCATCTGCCATTCGTCAGCCCACTGGCCCAATTGATCAAGATCCCGTTGCAATCCGAGATAATCTTCTTCACTGTCTACTATGCCACCAAACGTGGTGTCATTTGCAAGCTTACTAACCATGCCTCCTGTATTCTCATGATGTGGAGATGTCGGCGTTGGACTGGGGTAAATACAGTAAGAGTTTTAACAACACTAGGTTAAAGTTCAACAGGTTTATTTGGTAGCAAATGCCATTAGCTTTCGGAGTGCTGCTCTTTCCTGAGGAGCAGCGCTTCGAAATCTAATGGCATTTGCTCCTAAATAAACCTGTTGGACTTTACCTGGTGTTGTTAAAACTCTTATTGTCCTATATTCTCACCCAAATCATTAATATAAATGACAAATAACAGTGGACCCAGCACTGATCCCTGAGGCACACCTATGGTCATAGGCCTCCAGTTTGATAAACAACCCTCTACAACCACCCTCTGGCTTCTGTCATCAAGCCAATTTTGTATCCATTTAGCTACCTCATTCTGGATCCCATGAGATTTAACCTTATGCAACAACCTACCATGCGGTACCTTGTCAGAGACCTTGCTAAACTCCATGTAGACAACATCAACTGCACTGCCGTCGTCCCTTCAAAAGTGCGGCCTAACTAAGGTTCTATAAAGCTGCAACATGACTTGCTAATTTTTAAACTCAGTACCCCGGCCGATGAAGGCAAGCATGCCGTATGCCTTCTTGACTACCTTCTCCACCTGCATTGCCACTTTCAGTGACCTGTGTACCTGTACACCCAGATCCCTTGGCCTATCAATACTCTTAAGGGTTCTGCCATTTACTCTCCCTCAATGTCAACAAAACTAAGGAGATTGTCATTGACTTCAGAACATAAGAAATAGGAGCAGGAGTAGGCCACCTAGCCCCTCAAGCCTGCTCCACCATTCAATAAGATCATGGCTGATCTGATAGTGGGTTCAGTTCCACTTACCCGCCCGCTCCCCATAACCCTTAATTCCTTTAATGGTTAAAAATCTATCTATCTGTGACTTAAACACATTTAACGAGGTAGCCTCTACTGCTTCATTGGGCAGAGAATTCCAAAGATTCACTACCCTCTGGGAGAAGAAGTTCCTCCTCAACTCTGTTCTAAATTGACTCCCCCGTATTTTGAGGCTATGCCCCCGAGTTCTTGTTTCCATTGTAACTGGAAATAACCTCGCTGCTTCTACCCTGTCTAGCCCCTTCATTATCTTATATGTCTCTGTAAGATCTCCCCTCAACCTTCTAAACTCCAATGAGTACAGGCCTAGTCTACTCAATCTCTCCTCATAAGCGAACCCTCTCATGTTCAGGAAGCGTAGTGGAGAACATGCCCCTGTCTACATAATGGGGACGAAGTAGAAAGGGTCGAGAGCTTCAAATTTTTAGGTGTCCAGATCACCAACAACCTGTCCTGGTCCCCCAAATGCTGACACTATAGATAAGAAAGCCCACCAACGCCTCTACTTTCTCAGAAGACTGAGGAAATTTGGCATGTCAGCTACAACACTCACCAACTTTTACAGATGCACCATAGAAAGCATTCTTTCTGGTTGTATCACAGCTTGGTATGGCTCCTGCTCTGCCCAAGACCACAAGGAACTACAAAAGGTCGTGAATGTAGCCCAATCCATCACGCAAACCAGCCTCCCATCCATTGACTCTGTCTACACTTCCCGCTGCCTCGGCAAAGCAGCCAGCATAATTAAGGACCCCACACACCCCGGACATTTTCTCTTCCACCTTCTTCCGTTGGGAAAAAGATACAGAAGTCTGAGGTCACGTACCAACCGACTCAAGAACAGCTTCTTCCCTGCTTTTGAATGGACTTATCTTGCGTTAAGATGATCTTTCTGTACACTCTAGCTATGACTGTAACAGTACATTCTGCACTCTCACGTTTCCTTCTCTATGAATGGTATGCTTTGTCTGTATGGCATGCACGAAACAACACTTTTCACTGTATGTTAACACATGTGACAATAATAAATCAAATCAAGTCAATCTTGATGTCATCTGCAATCTTACTAACCATGCCTCCTATATTCACATCCAAATCATTAATATAAATGACAAATAACAGTGGGCCCAGCATTGATCCCTGAGGCACACCGCTGGTCACAGGCCTCCAGTTTGAAAAACAACCCTCTACAACCACCCTCGGGCTTCTGTCAAGAAGCCAATTTTGTATCCATTTAAATATCTCACCCTGGATCCCGTGAGATTTAACTTCATGCAACAACCTACCATGCGGTACCTTGTCAAAGGCCTTGCTAAAGTCTATGTAGAGATCATCAACTGCACTGCCCTCATCTACCTTCTTGGTTACCTCTTCAAAAAACTCAATCAAATTTGTGAGACATGATTTTCCACTCACAAAGCCATGCTGACTGTCCCTAATCAGTCCTTGCATCTCTAAATGCCTGTAGATCCTGTCTCTCAAAATACCTTCCAACAATTTACCCACCACAGATGTGAGGCTCACTGGCCTGTAGTTCCCAGGCTTTTCCCTGCAGCCCTTTTTAACCAAAGGCACAACATTTGCCACCCTCCAATCTTCAGGCACCTCACCCGTGACTGTCGATGATTCAAATATCTCGGCTAGGGAACCCGCAATTTCCTCCCTAGCCTCCCACAATGTCCTGGGATATACTTCATCAGGTCCTGGGGATTTATCTACCTTGATGCGCTTTAAGACTCCCAGCACCACCTCCTCTGTAATATGTACACTCCTCAAGACATCACCATTTATTTCCCCAAGTTCCCTAACATCCATGCTTTTCTCAACAGTAAATATTGATGAGAAATATTCATTTAGGATCTCACCCATCTCTTGTGGATCCGCACATAGATACCTTGTTGATCCTTAAGAGGCCCTACTCTCTCCCTTATTACTCTTTTGCCTTTATGTATTTGTAGAAGCTTTTTGGATTCTCCTTTGCCTTATCTGCCAAAACAATCTCGTGTCCCTTTTGTGCCCTCCTGATTTCTCTCTTAACTCTACTCCTCCACCCCGCATTGGAGGGAGTGCAGAGAAGGTTCACCAGGTTGATACCGGAGATGAGGGGTTTGGATTATGAGGAGAGGCTGAGGAGATTGGGTTTGTACTCATTGGAGTTTAGAAGGATGAGGGGGGATCTTATGGAGACTTATAAGATAATGCGGGGGCTGGATAGGGTGGAGGCGGAGAGATTCTTTCCACTTAGTAAGGAAGTTAAAACTAGAGGACACAGCCTCAAAATAAAGGGGGGTCGGTTTAAGACAGAGTTGAGGAGGAACTTCTTCTCCCAGAGGGTGGTGAATCTCTGGAATTCTCTGCCCACTGAGGTGGTGGAGGCTACCTCGCTGAATATGTTTAAAGCGCGGATGGATGGATTCCTGATCGGTAAGGGAATTAAGGGTTATGGGGATCAGGCGGGTAAGTGGTACTGATCCACGTCAGATCAGCCATGATCTTATTGAATGGCGGGGCAGGCTCGAGGGGCTAGATGGCCTACTCCTGCTCCTATTTCTTATGTTCTTATGTATACAGACGCTAGGCTCACCGGCCTGCAGCTCCCAAGCTGTAGAACGTCTTGGGATTTCCTTTAACCATACCTGCTTCAAACATTTCAAGTTCAAAGTTGTCTTTCCAGTTCTCTCACTTTTCCCCTTTCCTTCTCTCTCTTTCTCTTTGTTCTGCAATTGCTATTCTTTCTTTTTCTCTTTGTTCATCCAGAGCTATTTGCTTTCTTTCCTTGGATCCTCTTTCTTTGAATTGCAATTCAAACTGTCTTCACTCTTTTTGTTCTGCCATGGCCAGTCTCTCTTCTGTTATTCTCCATCTTCCTTCCGTTCCAGTCCAGGTCTGATTCCACTGAGCCACTCAGAAGCTTTCATCAAAACAAACTTTATTTAACAGTTAAAATAAAACAAAAGAACTAGCATAACTTTTACCAATTGAAATACTTGAACATGACAAAATATCATTATTAACAGCGAGCTATTTCTATTCGTTCCAATTTAAGCAATATCCCCATAGACATAAATTAATCTTCAGAGAATCAGTTAGCAACACACAGGCTGACGTGAATTCCCAGTCCTCCAGCCTCTGGACAGAGGTACTGACAGACACCCGTCTTCTCTCTCAGACAGCAGCTTCCAGAGGAAAACATAGAAGATAGGAGCCAGAGGAGGCCAATCGGCCCTTCCAGCATGTTCCACCATTCATCACAATCATGGCTGATCATCCAACTCAATAGCCTAATCCTGCTTTCTCCCCATAACCTTTGATCCCATTCACCCCAAGTGCTATATCCAGCCGCCTCTTGAATACATTCAATGTTTTGGCATCAACTACTTCCTGTGGGAATGAATTCCACAGGCTCACCACTCTTTGGATGAGGAAATGTCTCCTCATCTCCATCCTAAATGGTCTACCCCGAATCCTCAGACTGTGACCCCTGGTTCTGGACACCTCCACAATCGGGAACATCCTCCCTGCATCTACCCTGTCTAGTCCTGTTAGAATTTTATAAGTCTCTATGAGATCCCATCTCATTCGTCTGAACTCCAGTGAAAACAATCCTAACCTAGTCAATCTCTCCTCATACATCAGTCCCGCCATCCCCGGAATCAGCCTGGTAAACCTTCGCTGCACTCCCTCGAGAGCAAGAACATCCTTCCTCAGAAAAGGAGACCAAAACTGCACACAATACTCTCGGTGTGGCCTCACCAAGGCCCTGTATAATTGCAACAACACATCCCTGCTCCTGTACTCGAAACCTCTCGCAATGAAGGCCAACATGCCATTTGCCTTCGTTACCGCCTGCTGCACCTGCATGCTTACCTTCAGCGACTGGTGCACAAGGACACCCAGATCCTGCTGCACACTCCCCTCTCCCAATTTACACCCATTCAGGTAGTAATCTGCCGCCTTGATTTTGCTTCCAAAGTGAATAACCTCACACTTACCCAAATTACACTGCATCTGCCATTGATTTGCCCACTCACCCAACCTGTCCAGATCATTCTGAAGGATCTCTGCATCCTCGTCACAGTTCACCCTCCCACCCAACTTGGTATCATCAGCAAACTTTAAGATGTTACATTTTGTTCCCTCATCCAAATTATTAATATATATTGTGAATAGCTGGGGTCCCAGCACCGATCCCTGTGGCACCCCACTAGTTACTGCCTGCCAATTTGAAAAGCACCCATTAATTCCTACTCTTTGTTTCCCCTCTGCCAACCAGTTTTCTATCCATCTCAATACACTGCCCCCAATCCCATGCACTTTAATCTTGCACGATAATCTCTTATGCCGGACTTTGTCAAATGCTTTCTGAAAGTCCAAATACACCACATCTACTGGTTCCCCCTTGTCAACTCTACTCGTTACATCTTCAAAGAATTCCAGCAGATTTGTCAAGCATGATTTCCCCTTCATAAATCCATGCTGACTCTGTCTGATCCTGCCGCTGCTTTCTAAATGCTCCGCTATAAAGTCCTTGATAATTGATTTGAGAATTTTCCCCACTACCGATGTTAAGCTTACTGGTCTATAATTCCCTGTTTTCTCTGTACCTCCCTTTTTGAATATTGGAGTGACATTCGCTACCCTCCAATCTGCAGGGGCTGTTCCAGAGTCTATGGAATCCTGGAAGATGGCCACCAATGCATCCACTATTTCTAGAGCTTAAGTACTCTGGGATGTAGATTATCAGGCCCTGGGGATTTATCCGCCTTCAATCCCATCAATTTTCCCAGCACCATTTCTCTACTAATATTGATCTCCCTCAGTTCTTCCCTCTCACTAAATCTTGTCTTTATGCCGCAGAACACCAGTGTTCAGGGATTGATTGTTGTTTTCTGTTTGAAGAACCCTCCACATTTGCAAGGGACTTTTCCACAGGGTACCTGATTGGAGAGATTTTAAATAAGCACCAACTACAGGATGACTTTGATCAGTTCTCCAAAGGCAGGTAAGAAAGTTTCCTCTCCCTCTCTGTTCCGGGAGATTAGATATGCACAAACGTGCCTCAGGGAGCACAGATGTATTGTGACAACATTGACAAAGATGACAAGGTTGCATTGGTTTTCTAGCTGTGTTGCGTTGTATTGTGGAGCTGCGCAGTTCACTGCCGACTTGCAGGATGATGCTGAATTCATCATGGGATTATTGAATACCTACAGTGCAGCAGAAGGCCATTCAGCCCATTGAGTTGCACCGACTTTCCAACAGATCTTACTCAGCCCCTATCCCTATAAGTGGTGCTAACCCCTGTGCCGCTTTCATCATAATCAGCAATCCATGTTTCAGTTGACTTTGGATTGTGCGGTTCGTGGCTGGCATTTATTGCCATTCGGATAGCTCTGAGAAGATGAAGCTCTGGCATCACGGTAGCACAGTGGTTAGCACTGCTGCCTCACAGCGCCAGGGACCCAGGTTCGATTCCCGGCTTGGGTCACTGTGTGGAGTTTGCACGTTCTCCCCGTGTCTGCGTGGGTTTCCTCCGGGTGCTCCAGTTTCTTCCCACAGTCTGAAAGACGTGCTGGTTAGGTTGATTGGCCATGATATATTGACCCTTAGTGTCCAAAGATGTGTCGGTTCGGGGGATTAGTGTAAACATGCACCGCGTACACAATACTTCCCCCCACCATGTATTCAATACAGTGCTCCCCCCCCCCCCGTGTACACAATACACCCCGCCGCGTACTCAATACTCCCCCCGCGTACTCAATACACCCCCCCGCGTACTCAATACACCCCCCCGCGTACTCAATACACCCCCCCGCGTACACAATACACCCCCCCGCGTACACAATACTCCCCCCACGTATACAGTACTCCCCCCCCCCCCCCACATACACAATACACCCCCCCCCGGTGTACACAATACATCCCCTGCATACGCAATACTCCTCCCCTGTGTACACAATACTCCCCGCCGTTTACACAATATTACCCCATGTACTCAATACTCCCCCCGCGTACACAATACTCACCCATGTACACAATACCCACTCGCGTACACAATATCCTTCCCGTGTACACAATACCCACCCGCGTACACAATATCCTTCCCGTGTACACAATACCCACCCGCGTACACAATATCCTTCCCGTGTACACAATACCCACCCGCGTACACAATATCCTTCCCGTGTTCCCAGGAGCAGGCTGAGGGTAAGAGAGTGGGTTTTCTGACTGTAATTAATTATTTATTTTTTCAGTTAATTTTGGGTTTAAAATCGGAGGTTTTTTTCAAAACCGGAAGTCAGGCCAGGAGAGGCCAGGGGAAGTTTTTGGAGGGTTTAAAAGTGCACCAAAGTATACAGCGGGCAGCATCGTAGCGGGCAGCAGAGTGAGTGGGAAGTTGAGTGAGCTGTCAGGGCTTTGGCTCACAGGGCTTGGACGAGCAGGGGTGAGTTTTTGTTTCCTTACACTCTTATTAACTTTTCACTGTCTTACTTGACATAAAGTGTCCAGTATGAGTGTGAAACCAGTGTGTTGTTCCCAGTGTAGGATGTGGGAGGTCCTGGAGGCATCTTGCCTCCCGGACATCCACATCTGTGAGGGGTGTGTCGAGCTGCGGTTCCTGAGGGACCGTGTTAGGGAGCTGGAACTGCAGCTCGAGGATAGAACATAGAACATAGAACAGTACAGCACAGAACAGGCCCTTCGGCCCATGATGTTGTGCCGAGCTTTATCTGAAACCAAGATCAAGCTATCCCACTCCCTATCATCCTGGTGTGCTCCATGTGCCTATCCAATAACCGCTTAAATGTTTCTAAAGTGTCTGACTCCACTATCACTGCAGGCAGTCCATTCCACACCCCAACCACTCTCTGCGTAAAGAACCTACCTCTGATATCCGTCCTGTATCTCCCACCACGAACCCTATAGTTATGCCCCCTTGTAATAGCTCCATCCACCCGAGGAAATAGTCTTTGAACGTTCACTCTATCTATCCCCTTCATCATTTTATACACCTCTATTAAGTCTCCCCTCAGCCTCCTCCGCTCCAGAGAGAACAGCCCTAGCTCCCTCAACCTTTCCTCATATGACCTACCCTCCAAACCAGGCAGCATCCTGGTAAATCTCCTCTGCACTCCTTCCAGCGCTTCCACATCCTTCTTATAGTGAGGTGACCAGAACTGCACACAATATTCCAAATGTGGTCTCACCAAGGTCCTGTACAGTTGCAGCATAACCCCACGGCTCTTAAACTCCAACCCCCTGTTAATAAAAGCTAACACACTATAGGCCTTCTTCACAGCTCTATCCACTTGACTGGCAACCTTTAGAGATCTGTGGATATGGACCCCAAGATCTCTCTGTTCCTCCACAGTCTTCAGAACCCTACCTTTGACCCTGTAATCCACATTTAAATTTGTCCTACCAAAATGAATCACCTCACATTTATCAGGGTTAAACTCCATTTGCCATTTTTAAGCCCAGCTTTGCATCCTATCTATGTCTCTTTGCAGCCTACAACAGCCCTCCACCTCATCCACTACTCCACCAATCTTGGTGTCATCAGCAAATTTACTGATCCACCCTTCAGCCCCCTCCTCTAAGTCATTAATAAAAATCACAAAGAGCAGAGGACCAAGCACTGATCCCTGCGGCACACCGCTAGCAACCTGCCTCCAATCCGAAAATTTTCCATCGACCACCACCCTCTGTCTTCGGTCAGACAGCCAGTTACCTATCCAATCGGCCAACTTTCCCTCTATCCCACACCTCCTCACTTTCATCATAAGCCGACCATGGGGGACCTTATCAAACGCCTTACTAAAATCCATGTATATGACATCAACTGCCCTACCTTCATCAACACACTTAGTTACCTCCTCAAAAAATTCTATCAAATTTGTGAGGCACGACTTGCCCTTCACGAATCCGTGCTGACGATCTCGGATTAATCCGCATCTTTCTAAATGGTCGTAAATCCCATCCCTAAGGACCCTTTCCATCAATTTACCAACCACCGAAGTAAGACTAACCGGTCTATAATTACCAGGGTCATTTCTATTCCCTTTCTTAAACAGAGGAACAACATTCGCCATTCTCCAGTCCTCTGGCACCATCCCCGTGGACAGCGAGGACCCAAAGATCAACGCCAAAGGCTCTGCAATCTCATCCCTTGCCTCCCAAAGAATCCTAGGATACATTTCATCAGGCCCAGGGGACTTATCGACCTTCAGTTTATTCAAAACTGCCAGGACATCCTCCCTCCGAACATCTATTTCCTCCAGCCTATTAGCCTGTAACACCTTCTCATCCTCAAAAACATGGCCCCTCTCCTTGGTGAACACTGAAGAAAAGTATTCATTCATCACCTCGCCTATCTCTACTGACTCCATACACAAGTTCCCACTACTGTCCTTGACCGGCCCTAACCTCACCCTGGTCATTCTTTTATTCCTCACATAAGAGTAAAAAGCCTTGGGGTTTTCCTTGATCCGACCCGCCAAGGACTTCTCATGTCCCCTCCTAGCTCTCCTAAGCCCCTTTTTCAGCTCATTCCTTGCTAACTTGTAACCCTCAATCAAGCCATCTGAACCTTGTTTCCTCATCCCTACATAAGCTTCCCTCTTCCTTTTCACAAGACATTCCACCTCTTTTGTGAACCATGGTTCCCTCACTCGGCCATTTCCTCCCTGCCTGACAGGAACATACCTATCAAGGACATCCAGTATTTGTTCCTTGAAAAAATTCCACTTTTCATTAGTTCCTTTCTCTGACAGTTTCTGTTCCCAACTTATGCCCCCTAATTCTTGCCTAATCGCATCATAATTACCCCTCCCCCAATTGTAAACCTTGCCCTGCCGTACGGCCCTATCCCTCTCCATTGCAATAACAAAAGACACCGAATTGTGGTCACTATCTCCAAATTGCTCTCCCACAACCAAATCTAACACTTGGCCCGGTTCATTTCCCAGTACCAAATCCAATGTGGCCTCACCTCTAGTCGGCCCATCCACATATTGTGTCAGGAAACCCTCCCGCACACACTGCACAAAAACTGCCCCATCCAAACTATTTGACCTACAAAGGTTCCAATCAATATTTGGAAAGTTAAAGTCCCCCATGACAACTACCCTGTGACCCCCACACATATCCATAATCTGCTTAGCAATTTCTTCCTCCACATCTCTATTACTATTTGGGGGCCTATAGTAAACTCCTAGCAACGTGACCGCTCCTTTCCTATTTCTAACTTCAGCCCATATTACCTCAGTGTGCAGATCCCCCACGAAGTGCCTTTCCGCAGCCGTTAAACTATCCTTGATTAACAATGCCACTCCTCCACCTCTTTTACCAGCTTCCCTACACTTAGTGAAACATCTATACCCCGGAACGTCCAACAACCATTCCTGTCCTTGTTCTACACACGTCTCCGTAATGGCCACAACATCGTAGTCCCAAGTACCAATCCACGCCCCAAGTTCATCTACCTTGTTCCGGATGCTCCTTGCATTGAAGTAGACACACTTCAACCCACCTTCCTGTCTACCAGTACCCACCCTTGACCCTGATACCTTCCCCAATACCTCACCACCCTCACTGACTTCTGGACTACAACTCCCTTTCCCACTCCCCTGACAAATTAGTTTAAACCCCCCTGAAGAGCCGTAACAAATTTCCCTCCGAGGATATTGGTGCCCCTCTGGTTCAGGTGCACCCCGTCCTGTTTGTACAGGTCCCACCTTCCCCAGAACGTGTTCCAATTATCCACGTATCTGAAACCCTCCCTCCTACACCATCCCTGCAACCACATATTTAACTGCACTCTCTCCCTGTTCCTCAACTCGCTATCACGTGGTACCGGCAACGTACCAGAGATGACCACATGTTTCGTCTTGGCTCTCAGCTTCCAGCCCAGCTCCAGAAATTCCTGCTTTAAATCCCCGTCCCTTCTCTTACCTATGTCATTGGTACCAATGTGCACCACGACTTGTGACTGTTTCCCCTCCCCCTTCAGAATCTGGAAAACACGGTCTGAGACATCACGGACCTTGGCATCCGGTAGGCAACATACCATCCGTGAGTCTCTTTTGCTGCCACAGAACCTCCTATCTATCCCTCTAACTAACGAGTCCCCAATAACTATCGCCCTCCCGCTCTCCCCCTTTCCCTCCCGAGCCACAGAGACGGACACAGTGCTGGAGATCCTCTCACTGCGGCTCCCCACTGGTATGTCGTCCCCCTCAACCGTATCCAAAGCGGAATACTTGTTGCTAAGGGGAACGACCACCGGGGATCCCTGCACGGACTGCTTCCTCCCAGCCCCTCTCACCGTCACCCATCTGTTTTCAATCCTCGGAGTAACTGTATTCCTAAAGCTTGTGTCTATGGCCATCTCTGCGTCCCTGATGATCCTAAGTTCCTCCAACTCCTTTAGGCTGATGAGGGAGAATGAGGAGGTGATAGACAAGAGCTATCATCAGGTGGTCACACCAGGGCCACGGGAGGAGGCCAAGTGGGTGACGGCCAGGAAGGGTAAGGCTAGGGTGGTTGAGAGCACCCCGGTGGATTTGCCCCTGCACAACAAGTACTCCTGCTTGAGTACTGCTGGGGGGGACAGCCCGCCTGGGGGAAGCAGCAGTGGCCGTGTCTCCGCAGTGGAGTCCAGCCCTGTAACTCAGAGGGCTAAGGAAAAGAGGAGGAAGGCGGTATTAATCGGGGACTCGATGGTGAAGGGGACAGACAGGCGTTTCTGCGGAGGTAGGCGGGATTCTCGCATGGTGGTCTGCCTCCCTGGGGCCGGGATCCAGGATAGAACATAGAACATAGAACATAGAACATTACAGCGCAGAACAGGCCCTTCGGCCCACGATGTTGCACCGACCAGTTAAAAAAAAAACTGTGACCCTCCAACCTAAACCAATTTCTTTTCGTCCATGAACCTATCTACGGATCTCTTAAACGCCCCCAAACTAGGCGCATTTACTACTGATGCTGGCAGGGCATTCCAATCCCTCACCACCCTCTGGGTAAAGAACCTACCCCTGACATCGGTTCTATAACTACCCCCCCTCAATTTAAAGCCATGCCCCCTCGTGCTGGATTTCTCCATCAGAGGAAAAAGGCTATCACTATCCACCCTATCTAAACCTCTAATCATCTTATATGTTTCAATAAGATCCCCTCTTAGCCGCCGCCTTTCCAGCGAAAACAATCCCAAATCCCTCAGCCTCTCCTCATAGGATCTCCCCTCCATACCAGGCAACATCCTGGTAAACCTCCTCTGCACCCTCTCCAAAGCCTCCACATCCTTCCTGTAATGTGGGGACCAGAACTGCACACAGTACTCCAAGTGCGGCCGCACCAGAGTTGTGTACAGTTGCAACATAACGCTACGACTCCTAAATTCAATCCCCCTACCAATAAACGCCAAGACACCATATGCCTTCTTAACAACCTTATCTACTTGATTCCCAACTTTCAGGGATCTATGCACACATACACCTAGATCCCTCTGCTCCTCCACACTATTCAAAGTCCTCCCGTTAGCCCTATACTCAACACAACTGTTATTCCTACCAAAGTGAATTACCTCACACTTCTCCGCATTAAACTCCATCCGCCACCTCTCGGCCCAACTTTGCAACCTGTCTAAGTCTTCCTGCAGACTACGACACCCTTCCTCACTGTCTACCACACCACCGACTTTGGTGTCGCTAGTCGCGTCCCGGAAATCCTGAGGTGGGAGGGAGAGGAGCCTGAGGTAGCGGTACATATTGGTACCGCTGATGTGGGTAGGAAGGGAGAAGGGGTCATGAAAAGGGAGTACAGGGAATTAGGGAGACAGCTGAGAAAGAGGAAAGCAAAGGTAGTAATCTCAGGATTACTGCCTGTGCCACTGGAAGGTGAGGGCAGGAATGGAGTGAGGTGGAGGATGAATGTGTGGCTGAGGGACTGGTGCAGGGGGCAGGGATTCAGGTTCCTGGACCATTGGGACCTCTTTAGGGGCAGGGGTGATCTGTATACAAAAAACGGTTGGAACGTGAATCACACGGGGACCAATATCCTGGCCGGTAGGTTGGCTAAGGCTACTGGGGAGAATTTAAACTAGATAGGTTGGGGGGAGGGGAGCTAGAAGAGTTGACTAGGATCAAGGAACTAATTGATGGGGGGGAGGATGCAGGGGTAAGGGGAATTACAAAATTAATGGTAGAGGAGAGGGTGCAAGTGAATGAAGGCGGTAATTTAGATAAGGGAGTAGAGGGAGAGGGTGTTCGCGACTCATCAAAGCGGGTCCAGATAAAAGCTGGAATAAGGACACTTTGCCTGAATGCACGAAGCATTCGGAACTAGGTGAATGAGTTGATGGTGCAAATCAGCACAAGTGGGTACGATCTCGTGGCCATTACAGAAACGTGGCTGAAAGGTGACCAGGACTGGGAGATGAATATCCAGGGGTATCAGGCGTTTAGGAAGAATAGACAGGAAGGAAAAGGTGGTGGGGTCGCGCTATTAATAAGAGATAATATCAGGGTAGTACTGAGGGATGACATAGGCTCTGAGGAGCAAAACGTGGAATCGTTATGGGTAGAGATGAGGAATAGTAGAGGGAGAAAGACACTAGTAGGTGTGGTATATAGGCCCCCAAATAATAATGTTGAGGTATGGAGGGCTATAAACAAGCAGATAAGGGATGCGTGTAAAAACGGAACGGCAATAATCATGGGGGACTTCAACATGCACATTGACTGGCAGACTCAAGTCGGTAAGGGTGGAATGGAGGAAGAGTTCTTAGAATGCTGTCGGGATAGTTTCCTTGAACAGCATGTTACGGAACCGACGAGGGAACGAGCTATTTTGGATCTGGTATTGGGTAACGAGGTAGGTAGAATTAAGGATCTTATTGTGAAGGACCCTCTTGGGTCCAGTGACCACAATATGGTCGAATTTCTGATTCAGATGGAAGAGGAGAAAGTTTGGTCTCAAACCAGTGTCCTCTGTTTGAACAGAGGGAAATATGATAGGATGAGGGATGAATTGGCTAAGGTAGACTGGGAGAGCAGGCTGGCAGGTAGGATAGCTGAGGAACAGTGGAGGATTTTTAAGGAGATCCTTTTCAGTTCTCAGCAGAAATATATTCCAGCAAAAAACAAGGATTGTAAGAAAAGGGAGAACCAGCCGTGGATAACGAAGGAAATAAAGGAGAGTATTAAAATAAAAACAGCTGCGTACAGAGTGGCCAAAAATAGTGGAGAAACAAGTGATTGGGAAAAATTTAAGAAACAACAAAGAGAGACTAAGAAAGCGATAAAGAAAGGAAGGATAGACTATGAAGCTAGGCTAGCAATTAATATAAAAAATGATAGTAAAAGTTTTTATAAATATATAAAAAGGAATAGAGTGGCTAGAGTGAATGTTGGACCCTTGGAGGACGAGAGGGGGGAGTTAATAGTGGGAAATGAGGATATGGCTGAGTCTTTAAATAAGTTTTTTGTGTCGGTCTTCACGGTGGAGGACACAAATAGTTTGCCAAATATTAACGATAGAGGGTTGGCAGCAGGAGAAATACTTAATACAATTAATGTTACCAGAGAGGCAGTGCTGGGTAGACTAATGGGACTGAAGGTGGACAAGTCCCCGGGTCCGGATGGAATGCATCCCAGGGTATTGAAAGAAATGTCAGAGGTAATAGTGGATGCGTTAGTGATTATTTATCAAAACTCGTTGCATTCTGGGGTAGTACCGGTTGATTGGAAAACGGCTAATGTTACGCCGCTGTTTAAAAAAGGAAGGAGACAAAAGGCGGGTAACTATAGGCCGGTCAGCTTAACGTCTGTAGTAGGGAAAATGCTGGAATCCATTATTAAAGAGGAGATAGCAGGGCATCTGGATAGAAATGGTTCGATCAATCAGACGCAGCATGGATTCATGAGGGGAAAGTCGTGCTTGACGAACATGTTGGATTTTTATGAAGATGTGACTAGGGCGGTTGATGGAGGAGAACCGGTGGATGCGGTGTTTTTGGATTTCCAAAAGGCGTTTGATAAGGTGCCCCATAAAAGGCTGCTGAAGAAGATTAGGGCACACGGAGTTGGGGGTAGTGTGATAAAGTGGATTGGGGACTGGCTATCCGACAGGAAGCAAAGAGTCGGAATAAATGGGTGTTTTTCCGGTTGGAGGAAGGTAACTAGTGGCGTGCCGCAGGGATCGGTACTCGGGCCGCAACTGTTTACCATTTATATAGATGATCTGGAGGAGGGGACGGAGTGTAGGGTAACGAAGTTTGCAGACGACACAAAGATAAGTGGAAAAGTGAATCGTGTGGAGGACGGAGAAGATCTGCAGAGAGATTTGGACAGGCTGAGTGAGTGGGCGAGGATATGGCAAATGGAGTATAACGTTGAGAAATGCGAGGTTATACACTTTGGAGGAAATAATAACAAATGGGATTACTATCTCAATGGAAACAAATTAAAACATGCTACCGTGCAAAGGGACCTGGGGGTCCTTGTGCATGAGACGCAAAAGCCCAGTCTGCAGGTACAACAGGTGATCAAGAAGGCAAATGGGATGTTGGCCTATATTGCGAGGGGGATAGAATATAAAAGCAGGGATGTCTTGATGCACCTGTACAGGGCATTGGTGAGGCCGCAGCTGGAATACTGTGTGCAGTATTGGTCCCCTTATATGAGGAAGGATATATTGGCATTGGAGGGAGTGCAGAGAAGGTTCACCAGGTTGATACCGGAGATGAGGGGTTTGGATTATGAGGAGAGGCTGAGGAGATTGGGTTTGTACTCGTTGGAGTTTAGAAGGATGAGAGGGGATCTTATGGAGACTTATAAGATAATGCGGGGGCTGGATAGAGTGGAGGCGGAGAGATTCTTTCCACTTAGTAAGGAAGTTAAAACTAGAGGACACAGCCTCAAAATAAAGGGGGGTCGGTTTAAGACAGAGTTGAGGAGGAACTTCTTCTCCCAGCGGGTGGTGAATCTCTGGAATTCTCTGCCCACTGAGGTGGTGGAGGCTACCTCGCTGAATATGTTTAAAGCGCGGATGGATGGATTCCTGATCGGTAAGGGAATTAAGGGTTATGGGGATCAGGCGGGTAAGTGGTACTGATCCACGTCAGATCAGCCATGATCTTATTGAATGGCGGGGCAGGCTCGAGGGGCTAGATGGCCTACTCCTGCTCCTATTTCTTATGTTCTTATGTACACAATACCCACTCGCGTACACAATATCCTTCCCGTGTACACAATACCCACCCGCGTACACAATATCCTTCCCGTGTACACAATACCCTCCCTCGTACACAATACTCCTTCACGCATATACAATACTCCCCCCGGTACACAATACCCTCGCTGTGTACACAATACCTTCGCTGTATACACAATATCCAGCATGTACACAAAACTCCCCCCGCGTACACAATATCCCCTCCCTGCGTACACAATATCCTCCCTGCGTACACAATATCCCCTCCCTGCGTACACAATACTCCTCCCACGTACACACTACCTCCTCCGTGCACACAATATTCCTCCCGTGTACACAATACATCCCACATGTACACAATACTCCAGCACATACACAAAACTCACCCCGCGTACACAATATCCCCTCCGCGTACACAAAATCCTCGCACATACACAATACCTCCCCCGTCCACACAATACTTCCCCGTGCACACAATACTCCCCCGCGTACACAATACTCCCCCGCGTATACAAGACTCCCCCGCGTACACAATACTCCCCCGCGTACTCAATACCCCCCCCACGTACATAATACTCCTCCCATGTGCATAATACTCCCTCCACGTACACAATACTCTCCTCGTGCACACAATACTCCTCTGCATACACAATACCTCCCACGCATACACAATACCCTCCCCGCATAAACAATACTCTCCCCGCGTAAACAATAAGAACATAAGAATCAGGAGCAGGAGCAGGAGTAGGCCATCTGGCCCCTCGAGCCTGCTCCGCCATTCAATAAGATCATGGCTGATCTTTTTGTGGACCCAGCTCCACTTACCCGCCCGCTCACCATAACCCTTAATTCCTTTACTGTTCAAAAATTTATCTATCCTTGCCTTAAAAACATTCAATGAGGTAGCCTCAACTGGGCAGGGAATTCCACAGATTCACAACCCTTTGTGTGAAGAAGTTCCTCCTCAACTTAGTCCTAAATCTGCTCCCCCTTATTTTGAGGCCATGCCCCCTAGTTCTAGTTTCACCCGCCAGTGGAAACAACTTCCCTGATTCTATCTTGTCTATTCCCTTCATAATCTTATATGTTTCGATAAGATTTCCCCTCATTCTTCTGAATTCCAATGAGTATAGCCCCAGTCTACTCAATCTCTCCTCATAAGCCAACCCTCTCAACTCTGGAATCAACCTCGTGAATCTCCTCTGCACCCCCTCCAGTGCCAGTATATCCTTTCTCAAGTAAGGAGACCAAAACTGTACACAGTACTCCAGGTGTGGCCTCACCAGCACCTTATACAGCTGCAACATAATCTCGCCATTTTTAAACTCCATCCCTCTCGCAATGAAGGGCAAAATTCCATTTGCCTTCTTAATTACCTGCTGCACCCACAAACCAACTCCTTGAGATTCCTGCACAAGGACACCCAGGTCCCTCTGCACAGCAGCATGCTGCAATTTTTTACCATTTAAATAACAGTCCATTTTGCTATTATTCCGACCAAAATGGATGACCTCACATTTACCAACATTGTACTCCATCTGCCAGACCCTCGCCCACTCAGTTAGATTATCTATATCCCTTTGCAGACTTTCAGCGTCCTCTACACATTTTGCTCTGCCACACATCTTCGTGTCATCTGCGAATTTTGACACACTACACTTGGTCCTCAACTCCAAATCATCTATGTAAATCGTAAACAATTGCAGTCCCAACACTGATCCCTGAGGCACACCACTAGTCACTGATCGCCAACCAGAAAAACACCCATTTGCCCTGAATTTCTGCTAGTTAACCAATCCTCTATCCATGCTAATACATTACCCGTAACACTGTGCACCTTTATCTTATGTAGCAGTCTTTGGTGCGGCACCTTGTCAAATGCCTTCTGGAAATCCAGATACACCACATCCACAGGTTCCCCATTGTCCACTGCACATGTAATGTTCTCAAAAGAATTCCACCAAATTAGTCAAACATGACCTGCCCTTCATGAACCCATGCTGCGTCGTCCCAATGGGATAATTTATATCCAGATGTCTCGCTATTTCTTCCTTGATGATGGATTCAAGCATTTTCCCTACTACAGAAGTTAAGCTAACCGGCCTATAGTTACCTGCCTTTTGTCTACCTCCTTTTTTAAACAGTGACGTCACATTTGCTGTTTTCCAATCTGCGGGAACCACCCCAGAGTCCAGCGAATTTTGGTAAATTACCACTAGTGCATTTGCTATTTCTCCCGCCATCTCTTTTAGTTCCCTGGGATGCATTCCATCAGGACCAGGAGACTTGTCTACCTTTAGCCCCATTAACTTGCCCAACACTACCTCTGTCGTGATAATGACAATACCCTCCCCGCGTACACAATACCCTCCCCGCGTACACAATACCCTCCCCGCGTACACAATGCCCTCCCCGCGTACACAATACCCTCCCCGCGTACACAATGCCCTCCCCGCGTACACAATGCCCTCCCCGCGTACACAATACCCTCCCCGCGTACACAATGCCCTCCCCGCGTACACAATGCCCTCCCCGCGTACACAATACCCTCCCCGCGTACACAATGCCCTCCCCGCGTACACAATGCCCTCCCCGCGTACACAATACCCTCCCCGCGTACACATGCCCTCCCCGCGTACACAATACCCTCCCCGCGTACACAATGCCCTCCCCGCGTACACAATGCCCTCCCCGCGTACACAATACCCTCCCCGCGTACACAATACCCTCCCCGCGTACACAATGCCCTCCCCGCGTACACAATGCCCTCCCCGCGTACACAATACCCTCCCCGCGTACACAATGCCCTCCCCGCGTACACACTACGCCCCCGCGTACACACTACGCCCCCGCGTACGCAATAATCTCCTGTGTCCACAATAATCCCCTGAATACCCAATACCCTCCCCGCGTACACATTACTCCTCCGTGCACACAATACCCCCTGCGTACACAATACCCTCCCACGCATAAACAATACCCTCCCCCCATGTAGAATATACCCTCCCGGCGTACACAATACCCTCCTGGTGTACACAATACTCCCCCACGTACACAATACTTCCCCGCGTACACAATACCCCTCTGTGTACACAATATCGTCCCCGTGTACCACTATACACTCCACGCGGACACAACACCCTCCCTGCGTACACCATACTCCCTCGTGTACACAATATTCCCCCGCGTACACAATATTCCCCCCGCGTACACAATATTCCCCCCGCGTACACAATATTCCCCCCGCGTACACAATATTCCCCCCGTGTACACAATATTCCCCCCGCGTACACAATATTCCCCCCGTGTACACAATATTCCCCCCGCGTACACAATATTCCCCCCGCGTACACAATATTCCCCCCGCGTACACAATATTCCCCCCGTGTACACAATATTCCCCCCGTGTACACAATATTCCCCCCGTGTACACAATATTCCCCCCGCGTACACAATATTCCCCCCGCGTACACAATATTCCCCCCGCGTACACAATATTCCCCCCGTGTACACAATATTCCCCCCGCGTACACAATATTCCCCCCGCGTACACAATATTCCCCCCGCGTACACAATATTCCCCCCGCGTACACAATATTCCCCCCGTGTACACAATATTCCCCCCGTGTACACAATATTCCCCCCGTGTACACAATATTCCCCCCGTGTACACAATATTCCCCCCGTGTACACAATATTCCCCCCGCGTACACAATATTCCCCCCGCGTACACAATATTCCCCCCGCGTACACAATATTCCCCCCGCGTACACAATATTCCCCCCGTGTACACAATATTCCCCCGCGTACACAATATTCCCCCCGTGTACACAATATTCCCCCCGTGTACACAATATTCCCCCCGCGTACACAATATTCCCCCCGCGTACACAATATTCCCCCCGCGTACACAATATTCCCCCCGCGTACACAATATTTTAATTTTCCACATATAGATTGGGACTCGCATACTGTTAAAGGTTTAGACGGGGTAAAGTTTGTAAAATGTGTTCAGGAGAATTTTCGACATCAGTATATAGAGGTGCCAACTAGAGAGGATGCGATATTGGATCTCCTATTGGGAAATGAGTTAGGGCAGGTGATGGATGTGAGTGTGAGGGAACACTTTGGATCCAGTGATCATAATGCCATTAGTTTCAACCTGATCGTGGATAAGGATAGATCTGGTCCTCGGGTTGAAGTTCTGAACTGGAAAAAGGCCAAATTTGATGAAATGAGAAGGGATCTGGGAAGTGTGGATTGGCACAGGCTGTTCTCTGGTAAGGATGTAAATGGAAAGTGGGAGGCCTTCAAAGGAGAAATTTTGAGAGTGCAGAGTTTGTATGTTCCTGTCAGGATTAAAGGCAAAGTAAATAGGAATAAGGAACCTTGGTTATCAAGGGAGATTGTAACACTGATTAAGAGGAAGAGAGAGTTGTATGAAATGTACAGGCAGCAAGGAACAGATCAGATGCTCGAGGAGTATAAAAAGTGCAAGAAGCTACTTAAGAGGGAAATCAGGAGGGCTAAAAGAAGACATGAGGTTGCTTTGGCAGACAGAGTGAAGGAAAATCCAAAGAGCTTCTATAGGTACGTTAGGAGCAAAAGGATAGTGAGGGATAAAATTGGTCCTCTTGAAGACCAGAGTGGTAGACTGTGTATGGAACCAAAAGAGATGGGGAAGAGCGAGCTTAGAAGGGCTAAAAGGGGACATGAGAAGACTTTGGCGGATAGGGTTAAAGAGAATCCTAAGGCGTTCTATAGGTATGTCAAGAACAGAAGGTTGGTTAGGGCAAGTTTAGGGCCAGTTATAGATGGCAGAGGGAAGTTATGTGTGGAACCGGAGGAGATTGGTGAAGCATTGAACCAATATTTCTCTTCGGTGTTCACGCAAGGGGACATGAATATAGCTGAGGAGGACACTGGGTTGCAGGGGAGTAGAATAGACAGTATTACAGTTGATAAGGAGGATGTGCAGGATATTCTGGAGGGTCTGAAAATAGATAAATCCCCTGGTCCGGATGGGATTTATCCAAGGATTCTCTGGGAGGCAAGAGAAGTGATTGCAGAGCCTCTGGCTCTGATCTTCAGGTCGTCGTTGGCCTCTGGTATAGTACCAGAAGATTGGAGGTTAGCGAATGTTGTCCCATTGTTTAAGAAGGGGAACAGAGACTTCCCCGGGAATTATAGACCGGTGAGTCTCACTTCTGTTGTCGGCAAGATGTTGGAAAAAATTATAAGGGATAGGATTTATAGTTATTTGGAGAGTAATGAATTGATAGGTGATAGTCAGCATGGTTTTGTGGCAGGTAGGTCGTGCCTTACTAACCTTATTGAGTTTTTTGAGAAAGTGACCAAGGAGGTGGATGGGGGCAAGGCAGTGGACGTGGTATATATGGATTTTAGTAAGGCGTTTGATAAGGTTCACCATGGTAGGCTTCTGCAGAAAATGCAGATGTATGGGATTGGGGGTGATCTAGGAAATTGGATCAGGAATTGGCTAGCGGATAGGAAACAGAGGGTGGTGGTTGATAGTAAATATTCATCATGGAGTGCGGTTACAAGTGGTGTACCTCAGGGATCTGTTTTGGGGCCACTGCTGTTTGTAATATTTATTAATGATCTGGATGAGGGTATAGTTGGGTGGATTAGCAAATTTGCTGATGACACCAAAGTCGGTGGTGTGGTAGACAGTGAGGAAGGGTGTCGTAGTTTGCAGGAAGACTTAGACAGGTTGCAAAGTTGGGCCGAGAGGTGGCGGATGGAGTTTAATGCGGAGAAGTGTGAGGTAATTCACTTTGGTAGGAATAACAGATGTGTTGAGTATAGGGCTAACGGGAGGACTTTGAATAGTGTGGAGGAGCAGAGGGATCTAGGTGTATGTGTGCATAGATCCCTGAAAGTTGGGAATCAAGTAGATAAGGTTGTTAAGAAGGCATATGGTGTCTTGGCGTTTATTGGTAGGGGGATTGAATTTAGGAGTCGTAGCGTTATGTTGCAACTGTACACAACTCTGGTGCGGCCGCACTTGGAGTACTGTGTGCAGTTCTGGTCCCCACATTACAGGAAGGATGTGGAGGCTTTGGAGAGGGTGCAGAGGAGGTTTACCAGGATGTTGCCTGGTATGGAGGGGAGATCCTATGAGGAGAGGCTGAGGGATTTGGGATTGTTTTCGCTGGAAAGGCGGCGGCTAAGAGGGGATCTTATTGAAACATATAAGATGATTAGAGGTTTAGATAGGGTGGATAGTGATAGCCTTTTTCCTCTGATGGAGAAATCCAGCACGAGGGGGCATGGCTTTAAATTGAGGGGGGGTAGTTATAGAACCGATGTCAGGGGTAGGTTCTTTACCCAGAGGGTGGTGAGGGATTGGAATGCCCTGCCAGCATCAGTTGTAAATGCGCCTAGTTTGGGGGCGTTTAAGAGATCCGTAGATAGGTTCATGGACGAAAAGAAATTGGTTTAGGTTGGAGGGTCACAGTTTTTTTTTTTAACTGGTCGGTGCAATATCGTGGGCCGAAGGGCCTGTTCTGCGCTGTAATGTTCTATGTTCTATACTAAATGGTTTTTTTGCATCCGTATTTACTGAGGAAACGGGCATGGAGTCTACGGAAATAGGGCAAACTGGTAGGGAGGTCATGGAACCTTTACAGATTAAAGGGGAGGAGGTGCTCGCTGTCTTGAGGCAAATCGGAGTGGATTAATCCCCAGGACCAGACAGGGTATTCCCACGGAACTTGAGGGAAGCTAGTGTTGAACTTGCAGGAGCCCTGGCAGACATATTGAAAATGTCAGTATTCATGGGGGAGGTGCCGGATAATTGGAGGGTGGCTCATGTTGTTCCGTTGTTTAAAAAAGGTTCCAAAAGAAATCCGGGAAATTATAGGCCAGTAAGTTTGACGTCGGTGGTGGGCAAGTTATTGGAAGGTGTGATAAGGGATAGGATCTACAAATATTTGGATAGACAGGGACTTATTAGGGAGAGTCAACATGGCTTTGTGCGTGGTAGGTCATGTTTGACCAATCTATTAGAGTTTTTCGAGGAGGTTACCAGGAAAGTGGATGAAGGGAAGGCGGTGGATGTTGTCTACCTGGATTTCAGCAAGGCCTTTGAAAAGGTCCCTCATGGGAGGTTAGTTAGGAAGGTTCAGTTGCTGGGTATACATGGTGAGGTAGTAAATTGGATAAGACACTGGCTCAATGGAAGAAGCCAGAGAGTGGTTGTGGAGGATTGCTTCTCTGAGTGGAGGCCTGTGACTAGTGGTGTGCCGCAGGGATCGGTGTTGGGTCCATTGTTGTTTGTCATCTATATCAATGATCTGGATGATAATGTGGTGAATTGGATCAGCAAGTTTGCTGATGATACAAAGATTGGAGGTGTAGTGGACAGTGAGGAAGGTTTTCAAAGCTTGCAGAGGGATTTGGACCAACTAGAAAAATGGGCTGAAAAATGGCAAATGGAATTTAACGCAGACAAGTGTGAGATATTGCACTTTGGAAGGACAAACCAAAGAAGAACGTACAGGGTAAATGGTAGGACTCTGAAGAGTGCAGTTGAACAGAGGGATCTGGGAATACAGGTACAGAATTCTCTAAAAGTGACGTCACAGGTGGATAGGGTCGTAAAGAGTGCCTTTGGTACGTTGGCCTTTATAAATCGGAGTATCGAGTATAAAAGTTGGAGTGTTATGGTAAGGTTATATAAGGCATTGGTGAGGCCGAATTTGGAGTATTGTGTACAGTTTTGGTCACCTAATTACAGGAAGGATGTAAATAAGGTTGAAAGAGTGCAGAGAAGGTTCACAAGGATGTTGCCGGGACTTGAGAAGCTGAGTTACAGAGAGAGATTGAACAGGTTGGGACTTTATTCCCTGGAGCGTAGAAGATTGAGGGGAGATTTGATAGAGGTATATAAGATTTTGATGGGTATAGATAGAGTGAATGCAAGCAGGCTTTTTCCGCTGAGGCTCGGGGAGAAAAAAACCAGAGGGCATGGGTGAAGGGTGAAAGGAGAAAAGTTTAAAGGGAATATTAGGGCGGGCTTCTTCACGCAGAGAGTGGTGGGAGTGTGGAATGAGCTGCCGGATAAAGTGGTAAATGCGGGGTCACTTTTAACATTTAAGAAAAACTTGGACGGGTTCATGGATGAGAGGGGTGTGGAGGGATATGGTCCAAGTGCAGGTCAGTGGGACTAGGCAAAAAATGGTTCGGCACAGACAAGAAGGGCCAAAAGGCCTGTTTCTGAGCTGTGCAAAGAACAAAGAACAGTACAGCACAGGAAACAGGCCCTTCGGCCCTCCAAGCCTGTGCCGCTCCTTGGTCCAACTAGACCAATCGTTTGTATCCCTCCATTCCCAGGCTGCTCATGTGACTATCCAGGTAAGTCTTAAACGATGTCAGCGTGCCTGCCTCCACCACCCTACTTGGCAGCGCATTCCAGGCCCCCACCACCCTCTGTGTAAAAAACGTCCCTCTGTTATCTGAGTTATACTTCGCCCCTCTCAGCTTGAGCCCGTGACCCCTCGTGATCGTCACCTCCGACCTGGGAAAAAGCTTCCCACTGTTCACCCTATCTATACCCTTCGTAATCTTGTACACCTCTATTAGATCTCCCCTCATTCTCCGTCTTTCCAAGGAGAACAACCCCAGTCTACCCAATCTCTCCTCATAGCTAAGACCCTCCATACCAGGCAACATCCTGGTAAACCTTCTCTGCACTCTCTCTAACGCCTCCACGTCCTTCTGGTAGTGCGGCGACCAGAACTGGACGCAGTACTCCAAATGTGGCCTAACCAGCGATCTATACAGCTGCATCATCAGACTCCAACTTTTATACTCTATACCCTGTCCTATAAAGGCAAGCATACCATATGCATTCTTCACCACCTTCTCCACCTGTGTTGCCACCTTCAAGGATTTGTGGACTTGCACACCTAGGTTTCTCTGTGTTTCTATACTCCTGATGACTCTGCCATTTATTGTATAACTCCTCCCTACATTATTTCTTCCAAAATGCATCACTTCGCATTTATCCGGATTAAACTCCATCTGCCACCTCTCCGCCCAATTTTCCAGCCTATTTATATCCTGCTGTATTGCCCGACAATGCTCTTCGCTATCCGCAATTCCAGCCATCTTTGTGTCATCCGCAAACTTGCTGATTACACCAAATCATTTATATATATCACAAATAGCAGCGGTCCCAGTACAGAGCCCTGCGGAACACCACTGGTCACAGACCTCCAGCCAGAAAAAGACCCTTCGACCACTACCCTCTGTCTCCCATGGCCAAGCCAGTTCTCCACCCATCTCGCCACTTCTCCTTGTATCCCATGAGCCTTAACCTTCTTAACCAACCTGCCATGTGGGACTTTGTCAAATGCCTTACTGAAATCCATATAGACGACATCCACGGCCCTTCCTTCATCAACCGTTTTTGTCACTTCCTCAAAAAACTCCACCAAATTTGTAAGGCACGACCTCCCTCTTACAAAACCATGCTGTCTGTCACTAATGAGATTGTTCCGTTCTAAATGCACATACATCCTGTCTCTAAGAATCCTCTCCAACAACTTCCCTACCACGGACGTCAAGCTCACCGACCTATAATTTCCTGGGTTATCCCTGCTACCCTTCTTAAAGAACGGGACCACATTCGCTATCCTCCAATCCTCAGGGACCTCACCCGTGTCCAAAGAAGTGACAAAGATTTCTGTCAGAGGCCCAGCAATTTCACCTCTCGTCTCCCTGAGCAGTCGAGGATAGATGCCATCAGGCCCTGGGGCTTTGTCAGTTTTAATGTTCCCTAAAAAACCTAACACTTCCTCTCTTGAAATGGAGATTTTCTCTAACGGGTCAACACCTCCCTCCGAGACACTCCCGGTTAACACGCCCCTCTCCTTCGTGAATACCAATGCAAAGTAATTTTCTATGGTTCTATTCCCCCATGTACACAATATTCCCCTGCGTACACAATATTCCCCCGCATACACAATATTCCCTGCGTACATAATATTCCCCGCGTACACAATTTCCGCTCCTGCATACATAATACCCTCCCCGTGTACGCAGTCATCCCCGTGTACACAATACCCCCCATGTACACAAACCCCCTCCCCGCGTATACAATGCCCCCCGCGTACACAATACCCCCTTCCCCGTGTATACAATATTCCTGTGCACACAATACTACCCTCGAATACACAATACCCTCCCCGCGTACACAATACTCCCCCACATACACAATACCCCCGCGTACACAATACCCCCGCGTACACACTACCCCTGTGTACACAATACTCCCCGTGTACACAATTCCCGCCCCTGCATACATAGTACCCTCCCCGCATACACAGTCCTCCCCCACGTACACAATACCCCCTCCCTGCGTAAACAATACGGCCCGCGTATGCAAACTCCCTCCTCGCGTACACAATGCCCCTCACGTACACAATAGCCCCTTCCCTGTGTACACAATACTCCCCCGTGTTCACAATACCCTCCCCACATACGCAACACCCTCCCCGCATACACAATACTCCCCCTGCATACACAATATACCCCCACGTACACAATACCCCCACGTACACAATACTCCCCCATGTACACAATATGAAACATAGAAACCCTACAGTAAAGAGGCCATTCGGCCCATCGAGTCTGCACCGACCACAATCCCACCCAGGCCCTACCCCCATATCCCTACATATTTTACCCACTAATCCCTCTAACCTACACATCTCAGGACACCAAGGGCAATTTTTAGCATGGCCAATCAACCTAACCCACACATCTTTGGACTGTGGGAGGAAACCGGAGCACCCGGAGGAAACCCACGCAGACACGAGGAGAATGTGCAAACTCCACACAGACAGTGACCCAAGCCGGGAATCGAACCCAGGTCCCTGGAGCTGTGAAGCAGCAGTGCTAACCACTGTGCTACCGTGCCGCCCACCAATACTCCCCCACGTACACAATACTCTCTCTGCGTACACAATACTCACTCATTGCGTACATAATATTCCCTCTCCGTGTATACAATAGTCCCTCACCACTTACACAATACTCCCCACGTACTCAATACCCACCGTGTACACAATACTCCCTCCCTGCATACACAATACCCTCCCCCCTCATACACAATACTCCCCCCACATACACAATACCCTCCCAGCGTGCACAATACACCCCGTGTACACAATACCCGCCCCGTGTACACAATACCCACCTCTGCATACACAGTCCTCCCCGCGCACACAATACCCCTCCCCGCTTAAACAATACCCCCTCCCTGCGTACACAATACCCCCGCATATACAAGTAGTATTGAGGAGGTGGGGAGGCTGCAGAAAGATTTAGACAGTTTAGGAGAGTGGTCCAAGAAGTGGTTGATGAAATTCAACGTGGGCAAGTGCGAGGTCGTGCACTTTGGAAAAAAGAATAGAGGCATGGACTATTTTCTAAACGGTGACAAAATTCATAATGCTAAAGTGCAAAGGGACTTGGGAGTCCTAGTCCAGGATTCTCTAAAGGTAAACTTGCAGGTTGAGTCCGTAATTAAGAAAGCAAATGTAATGTTGTCATTTATCTCAAGAGGCTTGGAATACAAAAGCAGGGATGTACTTCTGAGGCTTTATAAAGCACTGGTTAGGCCCCATTTGGAATACTGTGAGCAATTTTGGGCCCCACACCTCAGGAAGGACATACTGGCACTGGAGCGGGTCCAGCGGAGATTCACACGGATGATCCCAGGAATGGTAGGCCTGACATACGATGAACGTCTGAGGATCGTGGGATTATATTCATTGGAGTTTAGGAGGTTGAGGGGAGATCTAATAGAAACTTACAAGATAATGAACGGCTTAGATAGGATGGACGTAGGGAAGTTGTTTCCATTAGCAGGGGAGACTAGGACGCGGGGGCACAGCCTTAGAATAAAAGGGAGTCACTTTAGAACAGAGATGAGGAGAAATTTCTTCAGCCAGAGAGTGGTAGGTCTGTGGAATTCATTGCCACAGAAGGCTGTGGAGGCCGAGACGTTGAGCGTCTTCAAGACAGAAATTGATAAATTCTTGATTTCTCGAGGAATTAAGGGCTATGGGGAGAGAGCGGGTAAATGGAGTTGAAATCAACCATGATTGAATGGTGGAGTGGACTCGATGGGCCGAATGGCCTTACTTCCGCTCCTATGTCTTATGGTCTTATGGTCCTCCCCGTGTACACAATGCCCCCTTTTCCGTGTACACAATATTCCTGCATACACAATAGCATCCCCGGGTACAGAATACCCCCCAAACGTACACAATACTCTCTCTGCGAATACAATATCCCCGCCTACACAATCCTCCCCCCACGTACACAATACCCCCCCGCGTACACAATCCTCCCCCCACGTACACAATACCCCCCCGCGTACACAATACTCCCCCCGCGTACACAATACTCCCCCCGCGTACCCAATACTCCCCCCGCGTACACAATACTCCCCCCGCGTACACAATACTCCCCCCGCGTACCCAATACTCCCCCCGCGTACACAATACTCCCCCCGCGTACACAATACTCCCCCCGCGTACACAATGCTCCCCCCGCGTACACAATGCTCCCCCCGCGTACACAATACTCCCCCCGCGTACACAATACTCCCCCCGCGTACACAATACTCCCCCCGCGTACACAATACTCCCCCCGCGTACACAATACTCCCCCCGCGTACACAATACTCTCCCCGCGTACACAATACTCTCTCTGCGAATACAATACCCCCGCGTACACAATATCCCCACCTTCACAATATCCCCCCGCATACAAAATACTCCTTTGTGTACACAATACTCCCCCTGCATACACAATACTCCCCCCGCGTACACAATACTCCCCCCGCGTACACAATACTCCCCCTCCCCCGCGTACACAATACTCCCCCTCCCCCGCGTACACAATACTCCCCCCACGTACACAATACTCCCCCCACGTACACAATACTCCCCCCGCGTACACAATACCCCCCCGCGTACACAATACCCCCCCCGCGTACACAATACTCCCCCTCCCCCGCGTACACAATACTCCTCCCGCGTACACAATACTCTCCCCGCGTACACAATACTCCCCCTCCCCCGCGTACACAATACTCCCCCTCCCCCGCGTACACAATACTCCCCCTCCCCCGCGTACACAATACTCCCCCTCCCCCGCGTACACAATACTCCCCCTCCCCCGCGTACACAATACTCCCCATCCCCCGCGTACACAATACTCCCCCTCCCCCGCGTACACAATACTCCCCCTCCCCCGCGTACACAATACTCCCCCTCCCCCGCGTACACAATACTCCCCCTCCTCCGCGTACACAATACTCCCCCTCCCCCGCGTACACAATACTCCCCCTCCCCCGCGTACACAATACTCCCCCCGCGTACACAATGCTCCCCCCGCGTACACAATGCTCCCCCCGCGTACACAATACTCCCCCCGTGTACACAATACTCCCCCCGCGTACACAATACCTCTCCCTGCGTACACAATACTTCCCCCCATGTATTCAATACTTCCCCCCATGTACACAATACACCAACCCCCGTTTACACAATAATCCTGTTCTCGTGTACACAGTGATCCCACCCGGGTAATCTCCTCCAGCGTACAGAGCAATGCCAGCCAGTGCGGAGAGTAAATTGAAGAGTATGCTGCTGTTCTCTGTGATCTGAGCTCTGTGTCCGCTCATTATTCTATGTTTCTCCTCAGGAATGCCATTTCTCAGCTCAATAACTTCCAGCGTCTGTTGCCCACCCTGCAGCTCCTGGGGGTGATGATTAGTGACAGTGTGGTCCGGGCGCTGGTGCAGGAGGAAGCTGGTGTTGCTACACGCCTCCTATATCAGATTTACATTGCTCTCCGCAGGAAGGAGAAAGCTCAGCTCTCTAAACTGGCCCTGGAGACCATGAGGCCTCCTGCAGCAGCCAAACTGGCCAACATCAGCAACAAGATGTACAAAGAGGTGAGAGGCATGTGGAGGGCGGACTCTGAGGTGGCGGGGAGAGACTGAGAGAGAGAGAGAGAGGTGGAGTAAAGGTGCGAACAGCCAAGTGTGAAAGAGACACACCCTCAAACACACACATATACTCGTGCTCACACACTCTCACACACTCCCCCACACACACAAACTCTCTCATATGCACTCACACACAAACTCTCTCACACACACACAAACTCTCTCACACACTCACACACACACACTCTCTCACACACTCTCTCACACACTCACACACACTCTCTCACACACTCTCTCACACATTCACACACACACTCACTCACACGCACACTCACACGCACACTCACACACACACACACATTCACTCACGCACACACATTCACTCACACACACACACTCACACACACACACACACACTCACACACTCACACACACACACACTCACACACACACACACACACACACACACATTCACACACGCACACACATTCACTCACACACACACACTCACACACACATTCTCTCTCACACACACACACACCCTTTCACACACTCTCTCACACACACGCACACACACACACACACACTCACACTCACACTCACACTCTCTCTCACACACACATATGGGCCGATCTTATGAAAAAAATTCTAAGCCTAGAAAGAGTGTGAAAAATAGGTCCCGATTCTGCCATTGCGACTCGCAGCTTTTCTGGTGGGTTGGGTCGGGTTGGATCTGCTTGTCGGCCATTTCGCGGGTTCCCGTGAGTATTTACGACCCGCGCACATCTCCCAATCAGAAGAAAATGGTGTTGCCAGGAACGTGCCGAAAACCGGTGGGAAGTGGGGTAAGTAATTTGAATATGTTTTAAATGTAATTTAAATGTCATTTCAATGTGATTATCCGTTCCGTGCCGGTCCCGATTGAATCTCCAACCCCGCCGTGAATACTTCATTCCGGTGGAGTTTAGACGAGCTCCCCACATTTGGAGAACTAGCGGGGGACCCCGCCGGAATGAAAGGGGGGAAATCAGGGCCCCCAAGGGACCGAGTGGCAGGGGGCACCTTGGCACTGCCCAGCGGGCATCGGGCAGTGCCAAGGGAATAGGGCCTATTGTGAGCGGGGCCTCTGTATGATCGGTGTGGGTGGGGGGGTCCCACTGCCACTCTGCAGACAGGATCAGTCTGGGATAGAGGGAGGGCAGTGATTGGGGCAGGCTGGGGGTGGGGTCTGACCCCAGGAAGGTTTGGGGGGGGGGGGGTGGGGGGATCGCCACTGCTGGGCGCGGGGGGGCTGGACATCGGGGTGCTCTGGGATGGGGGGGGTGGGGTCAGGGCTGGCCCGAGAATTGTTGTGGGGGGCGTGATCGGGCTGTGGGGGGGGGGGGGGGGGGTGGGGCTGGAGGGGCAGCACTGCGGGGGTCCCGGGCTGGTCAGCGATTGGGCTGGCCAGCAAACGGGGAGACTGACAGATTGGGGCCATTGCGCATGAGCAGAGTTTCAGAACTGTCAGACTCCGGCATGAATAGGCCTCGCCCCCCCCCCGGACTTTTAATTGGATTCCCGACTGGGATCTTTGCAGTGCACAGAGTTCGGAGATTCGAGTGAGAAACTGAACTGTCAAAACAGTCGCGATCTAGTTTTCCCACTAATTCAGCACTTTTTGGAGAATTGCTCCCATAATTTCAGATCTGTGTTTTCAGCAAGTCCAAATATGGAATCATGTGCACTCAGTGCATGAAAAAATCCTGAAATCCGTTTCTCGCCAGTAGGGGAAAGTGTACAGGGCTAAATCTCCAGAAAGCCAGCTTATAGCTGCAAGGCTACCATTACACATGTGCAGGGCTCTGCTCGGAGAGCAGCGGAGACCTGTCGCACAGCCTCTGCTGCGAGAGCCGGCCTCCGTGGCCCAAATCCAGCAATCCCCCTCGCTCTACTGCGGGACCCCACAGCTGTTCATGACCTCCCCCCCGACCGGATCGATCACCACTCTCCCTCACTTACTCCCATGAATGCTATGTTGAGTGCACAGTGGGTCCCACACCCTTGACACTGCCCAGTGCCTGGTGGACAGTGCCAGGGTGCTCGGTGGGTGGCGATCAGTCTGGGTGAGGTGGTGGTGATCGGTCGCAGAGCTCAGCAGTAGCATGGGGAAGGGGGTGATGGGCCATGAAGGCCATCGATATTTGGGGAGGCAGTGACAGGTTCACAGTGCACAGAAATCTGCACATGCACAATGGTGACCCCTGCTGCTATCAGCCGGCTTTTGGGCAACCACTCTCCCTGCCGGCGGATTCCAAGTTTAGCAAGATTTTTTGGCAAAGTCAGGTAAGATTCAATTTTTAAGTCGCCCCCAAAAAAAGAGGGAAATTTCTCCTGTTTTCACGCTCATTCGGGACTTTTGGTAAGATTGCCTGCATTGTTTTTTTAAATTCTTTCATGACATCCGGGATTCAGATGAATCCGGGATTCAGATGTTTCAGGAAGGACAGGGAGGGAGGCAAGGGGGGGGAGGTGGAGTGGCACTGCTGATCAGAGATAGTGTCACAGCTATAGAGAAGGTGTATGCTGTGGAGGGATTGTCTACAGTGGAGTGCCCCAGGGATCTGTTCTGGGACCCTTGCTGTTTGTCATTTTCATAAATGACCTGGATGAGGAAGTGGAGGGATGGGTTGGTAAGTTTGCCGATGACACAAAGGTTGGTGGGGTTGTGGATAGTCTGGAGGGATGTCAGAAGTTACAGAGGGACATAGATAGGATGCAAGACTGGGCGGAGAAGAGGCAGATGGACTTCAACTCAGATAAATGTGTAGTGGTCCATTTTGGCAGGTCAAATGGGATGAAGGAGTACAATATAAAGGGAAAGACTCTTAGTACTGTGGAGGATCAGAAGGACCTTGGGGTCCGGGTCCATAGGACTCTAAAATCGGCCCCGCAGATGGAGGAGGTGGTTAAGAAGGCGTATGGTGTGCTGGCCTTTATCAATCGAGGGATTGAGTTTAGGAGTCCGGGGATAATAATGCAGCTATATAAGACCCTCATCAGACCCCACTTGGAGTACTGTGCTCAGTTCTGGTCGCCTCATTACAGGAAGGATGTGGAAAAGATTGAAAGAGTGCAGAGGAGATTTACAAGGATGTTGCCTGGATTGAGTGGCATGCCTTATGAGGATAGGCTGAGGGAGCTCGGTCTTTTCTCCTTGGAGAGACGTAGGATGAGAGGAGACCTAATAGAGGTAGAATCATAGAAACCCTACAGCACAGCAAGAGGCCATTCGGCCCATCGAGTCTGCAACAACCACAATCCCACCCAGACACTACCCCCATACCCCTACATATTTTACCCACTAATCCCTCTAACCTACGCATCTCAGGACACTAAGGGGCAATTTTAGCACGGCCAATCAACCTAACCCACACATCTTTGGACTGTGGGAGGAAACCGGAGCACCCGGAGGAAACCCACGCAGACACGAGGAGAATGTGCAAACTCCACACAGACAGTGACACAGACAGGTATATAAGATGTTGAGAGGCATAGATCGGGTGGACTCTCAGAGGCTTTTTCCCAGGGTAGAAATGGCTGTAATGAGAGGACACAGGTTTAAGGTGCTGGGGGGTAGGTACAGGGGAGATATTAGGGGGGAGTTTTTCACACAGAGGGTGGTGGGCGAGTGGAATCGGCTGCCGTCAGTGGTGGTGGAGGCGAACTCAATAGGGTCTTTTAAGAGACTCCTGGATGAGTACATGGGACTTAATAGGATGGAGGGTTATAGGTAGGTCTAGAAGGTAGGGATATGTTCGGCACAACTTGAGGGGCCGAAGGGCCTGTTTTGTGCTGTAGTTTTTCTATGTTTCTCGATGTGGGCATCACTGGGTCAGCATTTGCTGCCCATCCCTAACTGCATTTAAGAGTCAACCACATTGAACAAACAAAGAACAAAGAAAATCACAGCACAGGAATAGGCCCTTCGGCCCTCCAAGCCTGCACCGACCATGCTGCCGTCTGAACTAAAACCCCCGACCCTTCCGGGGACCATATCCCTCTATTCCCATCCTATTCATGTACTTGTCAAGACACCCCTTAAAAGTCACGATCGTATCCGCTTCCACTACCTCCCCCGGCAACGAGTTCCAGGCACCCACTACTCTCTGTGTAAAAAATCTGCCTCGTACATCTCCTTAAACCTATGCACCTTAAACCTATGCCCCCTAGTAATTGATTCTTCCACCCTGGGAAAAAGCTTCTGACTATCCACTCTGTCCATGCCTCTCATAATCTTGTAGACCTCTAACAGGTCTCCCCTCAGCCTCCATCGCTCCAGTGAGAACAAACCAAGTTTCTCCAACCTCTCCTCATAGCTAATGCCCTCTATACCCGGCAACATCCTGGTAAATCTTTTCTGTACCCTCTCCAAAGCCTCCACATCTTTCTGGGAGTGTGGCGACCAGAATTGAACACTATATTCCAAGTGCGGCCTCACTAAGGTTCTATAAAGCTGCAACATGACTTGCCAATTTTTAAACTCAATATTCCAGCCGATGAAGGCAAGCATGCCGTATGCCTTCTTGGCTACCTTCTCCACCTGCGTTGCCACTTTCAGTGACCTGTGTACCTGTACACCCAGATCCCTCTGCCTATCAATACTCTTTAGGGTTCTGCCATTTACTGTATATTTCCTATCTGTATTAGACCGTCCAAAATGCATTACCTCACATTTGTCCAGATTAAACTCCATCTGCCATCTCTCTGCCCAAGTCTCCAACTGATCCATATCTTGCTGTATCGTCTGATGGTCCTCATCACTATCTGCAAATCCACCAACCTTTGTGTCGTCCACAAACTTAGTAATCAAACCAGTTACATTTTCCTCCAAATCATTTATATATATTACAAACAGCAAAGCAAATTGCTGTGGTTCTGGAGTCACATGTAGGCCAGACCGGGTAAGGACGGCAGATTTCCTTCCCTAAAGGACGTTAGTGAACCAGATGGGTTTTTCCGACAATCGACAATGGTTTCATGGTCATCAGTAGACTTTTAATTCCAGATATTTTTTGTTGAATTCAAATTCCACCATATGCTGTGGCGGGATTCGAACCCGGGTCCCCAGAGCATTAGCCTGTTTCTCTGTGCAGTTGCAATACGATGTGGAGATGCTGGCGTTGGACTGGGGTAAACACAGTAAGAAGTTTAACAACACCAGGTTAAAGTCCAACAGGTTTATTTGGTAGCAAAAGAGGAAGGGGCAGTGCTCCGAAAGCTAGTGGCATTCGCTACCAAATAAACCTGTTGGACTTTAACCTGGTGTTGTTAAACTTCTTACTGCAGTTACAATGCCACAATGCTACTTCTACCTCTGATATTGTTAATGGTCAGCACTTTGACAGATTCTAATCACATTCTGCAGATGTACGTTTTGTGTGACAGTTAATTCTCGGTTTGAACTACACTCTGCAGTCTGCAGGTATGAGCAGCTGTGAGTGATTTGACTGTTCTTGGTCCAATTTCTCCTTTTCAAACGGAGTCATGTTGGTGAAGAATGTTTGAAGCCAAGTATAAAGTATTCGAGTTTGATATCTCAGCACTATGAATCTGAGCCTTGTGAAGAAGGAAATAGGAAGAACAATGTGGGTGTATAGACACAGGTTACGTCTGTTCCAAAGACAAAGCAAGGTATCGGTTTGTGCTGCACTGTCCACCAGCCGCAGGATCAGGTGAGAAGTGTTTATGGGGCTAGATACTCTTCACCTGGACACAGGAAGGTTTGGATAAACTCTTAACACTTGAGGACAAAATTTCTTAGCACGATAATCTGTTAAATACATAAAGACATTGTCGGATTTTGATCAATTTAGAAGGATAGACTGTTATTGTATGAAGAATATATCACAGAATATAACAGAGTGCAGAAAATCCTCCACAGATCCCTAATTCAGCGCTCGTTTCAAATTGCTGATTGTGGCACAGTGGCTAACGCTGCTGCCTCACACACAGCACCAAGGACCCGGGGCGGCACGGTGGAACGGATCCGTTCAATGGATGAATGAACACCGCTCGACAATCACCAGGCAAGAGTGTTCTCTTCCTGTTGAGGAACACTTCAGCGGTCACAGGCATTTGGCCTCTGATCTTCGGGTATGCGTTCTCCAAGGCAGCCTTCACGACACATGACAATTCAGAATCGCTGAGCAGAGACTGATAGCCAAGTTCCGCACACACGAGGACAGCCTCAACCGGGATCTTGGGTTCATGTCACACTATCTGTAACCCCCACGACTTGCCTGGGCTTGCAAAATCTCACTAACTGTCCTGGCTGGAGACAATACACATCTCTTTAATCTGTGCTTAACCATCTCTCCACTCACATTATCTGTACCTTTAAGACTTGATTACCTGTGAAGACTCACATTCCAACCATTATTTTGTAAATTGAGTTTGTGTCTTTATATACCCTGTTTGTGAACAGAACTCCCACTCACCTGATGAAGGGGCAGCGCTCCGAGAGCTAGTGGCTTGTGCTACCAAATAAACCTGTTGGACTTTAACCTGGTCTTGTGAGACTTCTTACTGTGCTTACCTCAGTCCAATGCCGTCATCTCCACATCATGGCCTCACAGCGCCAGGGACCCGGGGCGGCACGGTGGCACAGTGGTTAGCACGGCTTCCTCACACACAGCACCAAGGACCCGGGGCGGCACGGTGGCACAGTAGTTAGCACTGCTGCCTCACAGCGCCAGGGACCCGGGTTCAATTTCCGGCTTGGGTCACTGTCTGTGTGGAGTTTGCACATTCTCCCCGTGTCTGTGTGGGTTTTCTCCGGATACTCCAGTTTCCTTCCCCAGTCCAAAGATGTGCAGGCTAGATGGATTGGCCATGATAAACTGGCCCTTATTGTCAGGGGGATCAGCAGGGTAACTATGTGGAGTTACAGGGATAGGGCCTGGGTGGGATTGTTGTCAGTGCAGGCTCGATGGGCCGAATGGCCTCCTTCTGCACTGTCGGATTCTATGATTTGCTGATGAATAGGCTCCTGATCCTAACTGGAGTTAGATTCTCAGGAAGGGATACACTTCTGGAACAGATGTCTGAACTTTAAAAAGAGAATTCTGGGAGACATTAATTTCCAGGCACCAATAAAATATCAACAGTAACACAAAGGATGGAGGATTCAATGCTGCCAGCTTTTTGAGACAATTTAGAGATGGGGCAGTGCCACCAAAAAGAACCGCCAACAAAAGAAATTGAGACATAGATCATTTGGTAGCTCGAACAGACAAGAGGAATTGTGTAACTAGAACAAAGTAAAGTACAGCACAGGAACACGCCATTCAGCC
Organism: Mustelus asterias; assembly: GCF_964213995.1. NCBI lineage: Eukaryota > Metazoa > Chordata > Chondrichthyes > Carcharhiniformes > Triakidae > Mustelus > Mustelus asterias. The sequence continues at coordinate 145,825,612 of NC_135806.1, read as the reverse complement.
CTACAAGCCTGTGTTGATCATGATGCCCGAACTAAACTAAAAAAATTCCTTTTGCCCTTACTCAGTCCGTATCCCTCTATCCCTCCCGATTCATGCGCCAAAACTGATCGAAAGGCTAGTCATGGCCCTAATCAATTCTGGCCTTCCAGACTACCTGGATCCACTACAGTTTGCCTAATGCTGCAACAGGTCCACAGCAGACGCCATCTCCCTGGCCCTGCTCTCAACCCTGGAACGCCTAGATTACAAGGACACCTATGTCAGACTCCTATTTATTGACTACAGCTCAGTCTTCAATACCATTATTCCTACGAAATTCATCTCCAAACTCCATGACCTGGAGCTTGCCTTCTCCCTCTGTGACTGGATCCTGAACTTCCTAACTCACAGACCGCAATCAGTAAGGATAGGCAACAACACCTCCTCACAATCATCCTCAACACCGGTGTCCCACAAGGCTGTGTTCTCGGCCCCTTACTATACTCCTTATACACACATGACGGTGTGGTCAATTCCCCCCCAACTCCATTTTCAAACCCACCAACATCTCTACTTTCTCAGAAGACTGAGGAAATTTGGCATGTCAGCTACGACTCTCACCAACTTTTACAGATACACCATAGAAAGCATTCTTTCTGGTTGTATCACAGCTTGGTATGGCTCCTGCTCTGCCCAAGACCGCAAGGAACTACAAAATGTCGTGAATGTAGCCCAATCCGTCACGCAAACCAGCCTCCCATCCATTGACTCTGTCTACACTTCCCGCTGCCTCGGCAAAGCAGCCAGCGTAATCAAGGACCCCACGCACCCCGGACATTCTTTCTTCCACCTTCTTCCGTCGGGAAAAAGATACAAAAGTCTGAGGTCACATACCAACCGACGCAAGAACAGCTTCTTCCCTGCTGCTGTCAGACTTTTGAATGAATCTATCTTGCATTAAATTGATCTTTCTCTACACCCTAGCTATGACTGTAACACTACATTCTGCACTCTCTCGTTTCCTTCTCTATGAACGGTATGCTTTGTACAGCGTGCAAGAAACAATACTTTTCACTGTATGTTAATACATGTGACAATAATAAATCAAATCAAATCAGATGCCTCTTAAATGTTGCTAATGTGCCTGCTTCCACCACCTCCTCTGGCAGCGCGTTCCAGGCACCCACCACTCTCTGCATGAAAACCTCCCCCGCACATCTCCCTTAAACTTCCCCCCTCGCACCTTGAACTTGTGCCCCTTGTAATTCCACCCTGGGAAAAAGCCTCTGACTATCCACCTTGTCTATGGCTCTCATAATTTTGTCGACCTCTATCAGGTCTCCCCTCAGCCTCTGTCTACAGCAGGAGAATGATCGCCAGGAGAAGCTGAGGAATGGTAAAGATATGTTTCAGATGTGAGACAGAATGTCATTGTGATGAATTGTCTGAAATGGAATGATAGGGTTTTGAGTCGGCACATGACAGGACTGGAAAGGGGAAGATGATTGTGATCAGTCAGAAGGAATTGTCCTGTAATAAGAACATAAGAACATAAGAAATAGGAGCAGGAGTAGGCCATCTAGCCCCTCGAGCCTGCCCCGCCATTCAATAAGATCATGGCTGATCTGACGTGGATCAGTACCACTTACCCGCCTGATCCCCATAACCCTTAATTCCCTTACCGATCAGGAATCCATCCATCCGCGCTTTAAACATATTCAGCGAGGTAGCCTCCACCACCTCAGTGGGCAGAGAATTCCAGAGATTCACCACCCTCTGGGAGAAGAAGTTCCTCCTCAACTCTGTCTTAAACCGACCCCCCTTTATTTTGAGGCTGTGTCCTCTAGTTTTAACTTCCTTACTAAGTGGAAAGAATCTCTCCGCCTCCACCCTATCCAGCCCCCGCATTATCTTATAAGTCTCCATAAGATCCCCCCTCATCCTTCTAAACTCCAACGAGTACAAACCCAATCTCCTCAGCCTCTCCTCATAATCCAAACCCCTCATCTCCGGTATCAACCTGGTGAACCTTCTCTGCACTTCCTCCAATGCCAATATATCCTTCCTCCTATAAGGGGACCAATACTGCACACAGTATTCCAGCTGCGGCCTCACCAATGAGTGTCATTTAATTGTGCTGTGCTAGACAGTGGGTGCATGTCCGCAGTATGTGAACTGGTAGTGGACTGGTTAAAGTGTTGCCTGGATTCTCTAAATAATAAAGAGTAAAGAAAGGTGAAGGAATTTGAATGTTCTGCTTACTTCAGGTTCCGGGACAAGAAGACGTTAAAATCACTGAAGAGACTGGTGATTCCATGTAAAATTGCCATTTTATGTAATATCCAGTGAAATACCCTGAGTTTAAAGGAAAAAATGCAAAGTGTTTTAAAACTACATTGGCAGTTTGCCATCCATCTTGTCACAGGTTAAAAGTTCGACGAAAGGATGTGGGGATAATAGATAATGAAGATACTAAACTTACAGAAGAGATCAGTGAAGAATATTTGTAAAAAATATCGGAGATTGTCACCATGGCTCATAGTGAGTCTCCCATTAGCACGGGACTTCAATGAAATGGCTTTGAAGTCATGGGTGAGGTTCTCGGTGGTGATGGACAAGGAGCAATGTTACAACATGGCAATCAAACTGCTCAGGCAATCTGACCAGGTCATAGAAAGTGAAGAGGTATTACGTTCTGAAAGTACACGCACTTTAGACAATTACAAAACAGGTAATGGCAGAATAAAGGGCTGACTGAGTCTGAGCAAAGTGACACTGAAGCAGAAGGTAAGCCTATTTATCCCAAAGGACAAGAATGCAAAGTTGACACTGGAGTAACATAGCCAGCAGGGAGCTGTGAATTGAGCTGATAGGAAGAGCTGAAAAGCCATCAGCAAATCCAGACATTGGCTGAATGTGCAGGATGAATGAAGACCCATGGATTGACAAAAGGAGATCTGAAAGTGAACCAGGCAAAAGGGCTTTGACCATGTTGCTACCATGGGCGGCACGGTAGCACAGTGGTTAGCACTGCTGCTTCACAGCTCCAGGGACCTGGGTTCGATTCCCGGCTTGGGTCACTGTCTGTGTGGAGTTTGCACATTCTCCTCGTGTCTGCGTGGGTTTCCTCCGGGTGCTCCGGTTTCCTCCCACACTCCAAAGATGTGCGGGTTAGGTTGATTGGCCATGCTAAAATTGCCCTTAGTTTCCAGAGATGCGTAGGTTAGAGGGATTCGAGGATAAATATGTAGAGATATGGGGGTAGGACCTGGGTGGGATTGTGGTCGGTGCAGACTCGATGGGCCGAATGGCCTCTTTCTGTACTGTAGGGTTTCTATGATTCTTTCTTTCTACGATTCTATGTAGCAAAGGTCCAGAAAGAGTTGGGGGTAGAGGTCAGAGTTTGACAGGAACAAGCTCGGGATGAAATTATGATCAAGAAGTGTTAGTGACTACTCTGAAATGAGAAGATTATCAAACAGAATAAGTTGGAAAGAATTTGTTGAATAGACTGATCTACCAGATAGGGGAGATCTGCATTCCACATACCTGGATATACACAGAGGTACTTGCTGATGGTACATCCCACACACCTGGATATACACGCAGAGGTACTTGCTGATGGTACAGAGAAGGCTAAAGCTGGACTTGTGGCTGGGAATCTTGAAGAAAGGATTGGTGATCAGAATGTCAGTGTGTAGACTCTGTCAGTGCAAGAAAAGTGAGCTGGGATATTTTGTGAGTCCTTTCAGCAACATATCCCTGGTATGTTTCAGCAACATACTCCCTGGTATGTTTCAGCAACATACTCCCTGGTATGTTTCAGCAACATACTCCCTGGTATGTTTCAGCAACATACTCCCTGGGAATGTCAATCTACATGGAAGATGAATTTTTGCACGGTGAGATATTTCAAAGGCGAGTGTTTTTGAAAGCAGCTGAAGAAGCTGCAGAAATGGAAGGGAGGCTGTGGAAATTAAACATGTGTTTCTGAGTTAGAAACATAGAAACTAGAAGCAGGAGGAGGCCATTCATTATCGACATTGCTGAACATCAAGTTGAATATCTTGATCCCTCCCATATCCCTTGATCCCTTTCGCCCCAAGAGCTATATTGAATATATTATAATTAGAATATAATATATAATAATATCTAATTTTTTTTGAAATCAGCTGCTTTCTGTCATCTGATTTGAATGATTTGAGTGATTTGAATGAGTCATAGAGTCATAGAGGTTTACAGCATGGAAACAGGCCCTTCGGCCCAACTTGTCCATGCCACGCTTTTTTTAAAAAACCCCTAAACTAATCCCAATTACCCGCATTTGGCCCATATCCCTCTATACCCATTGTACCCATGTAACTATCGAAATGCTTTTTAAAAGATAAAATTGTACCCGCCTCTACTCCTACCTCTGGCAGCTTGTTCCAGACACTCACCACCCTCTGTGTGAAAAAATTGCCCCTCTGGACACTTTTGTATCTCTCCCCTCTCACCTTAAACCTATGCCCTCTAGTTTTAGACTCCCCTACTTTTGGGAAAAGATATTGACTATCTAGTTGATCTGTGCCCCTCATTATTTTATAGACCTCTATAAGATCACCCCTCAGCCTCCTACGCTCCAGAGAAAAAAGTCCCAGTCTATCCAGCCTCTCCTTATAACTCAATCCATCAAGTCCCGGTAGCATCCTAGTTAATCTTTTCTGTACTCTTTCTAGTTTAATAATATCCTTTCTATAATAGGGTGACCAGAATTGCACACAGTATTCCAAGTGTGGCCTTACCAATGTCTTGTACAACTTCAACAAGATGTCCCAACTCCTGTATTCAATGTTCTGACCGATGAAACCAAGCATGCCGAATGCCTTCTTCACCACTCTGTCCACCTGTGGCTCCACTTTCAAGGAGCTATGAACCTGTACCCCGAGATCTCTTTGTTCTGTAATTCTCCCCAATGCCCTACCATTAAGTGAGTAAGTCCTGCCCTGGTTCAATCTACCAAAATGCATTTGTCTAAATTAAACTCCATCTCCAAATGATTTGAATGATTTGAATGATTTGTCGACAGCGTGGTAAAGTCACTTAGACCAGTGTTGATGGAAACAGGGTGTATTCAGCTAAAAGCAGATCCAGCAATGTTCCCAATTGTAAACAAGACTACAAAATACTCAAAGAAAAACACATCTGATTTTGATGCAAAGAAAGATACAGGGCTATGGGGAGAGAGCGGGGCAGTGGGATTAGTTTGGGGATTGATACAGGGCTATGGGGAGAGAGCGGGGCAGTGGGATTAGTTTGGGGATTGATACAGGGTTATGGGGAGAGAGCGGGGCAGTGGGATTAGTTTGGGGATTGATACAGGGCTATGGGGAGAGAGCGGGGCAGTGGGATTAGTTTGGGGATTGATACAGGGTTATGGGGAGAGAGCCGGGCAGTGGGATTAGTTTGGGGATTGATACAGGGTTATGGGGAGAGAGCGGGGCAGTGGGATTAGTTTGGGGATTGATACAGGGCTATGGGGAGAGAGCGGGGCAGTGGGATTAGTTTGGGGATTGATACAGGGTTATGGGGAGAGAGCGGGGCAGTGGGATTAGTTTGGGGATTGATACAGGGCTATGGGGAGAGAGCGGGGCAGTGGGATTAGTTTGGGGATTGATACAGGGCTATGGGGAGAGAGCGGGGCAGTGGGATTAGTTTGGGGATTGATACAGGGCTATGGGGAGTGAGCGGGACACTGGGATTAGTTTGGGGATTGATACAGGGCTTTGGGGAGAGAATGGGGCAGTGGGGTTAGTTTGGGATTGATACAGGGCTATGGGGAGAGAGCGGGGCAGTGGGGTTAGTTTGGGATTGATACAGGGCTATGGGGAGAGAGCGGGGCAGTGGGGTTAGTTTGGGATTGATACAGGGCTATGGGGAGAGAGCGGGGCAGTGGGATTAGTTTGGGATTGATACAGGGCTATGGGGAGAGCGCGGGGCAGTGGGATTAGTTTGGGATTGATCGAGAGCTATGGGGACGGAGAGGGACAGTGGGATTAGTTTGGGATTGATACAGGGCTATGGGGAGAGAGCGGGGCAGTGGGATTAGTTTGGGATTGATACAGGGCTGTGGGGAGAGAGCGGGGCAGTGGGATTAGTTTGGGATTGATACAGGGCTATGGGGAGAGAGCGGGGCAGTGGGATTAGTTTGGGATTGATACAGGGCTGTGGGGAGAGAGCGGGGCAGTGGGGTTAGTTTGGGATTGATACAGGGCTATGGGGAGAGAGTGGGGCAGTGGGGTTAGTTTTTCTCGGGTTACCCATTGACTGACACTGCTGCGGGACTTGCTGGGAAGTGAAACAGTGCAAATAGTTGCAATCCCTGCTGGAAATTGTTGTAATTCCGTTGTTCCTGAACACCTTCCAAGTTTCTCTGTCCTTTTCCTTCCAGCGTCTGAAGACCATGATTCCACGCCAAGTTGATACGATGCTGCAGAATGTCTCCAAACACTTTGTGGCTCTTGGCATCGAAATGAAAGAGCAGCTGAGACAGAGAGAGGAGGAAATGCAGAAGGAACAGAGCAGCCTGGAACAGCAGCGGCTCGACAGCCTGGAAACAGTGAGACCCTGGAGAAAGGAGAGAGCGAGAGAGAGAGAGAGAGGGAGGTAGAGAGAGGGAGAGAGGGAGGGAAAGGGAGAGAGGGAGAGAGAGACAGAGGGAGAGAGAGACAGAGGGAGAGAGAGAGAGGGAGAGAGGGAGAGGGGGGGAGAGAGAGGGAGAGAGAGACAGAGGGAGAGAGGGAGAGGGAGGGAGAGAGGGGGGGGGGAGAGAGAGAGAGAGAGAGACAGAGGGAGAGAGAGACAGAGGGAGAGAGAGACAGAGGGAGAGAGTGGGAGGGAGAGAGGGAGAGAGAGAGGGAGAGAGAGGGAGGGAGAGAGAGAGAGGGAGATAGAGGGAGAGAGAGAGGGAGGGAGCGAGAGAGAGAGAGAGAGGGAGGGAGCGAGAGAGAGAGAGAGGGAGGGAGCGAGAGAGGGAGAGGGAGAGAGGGAGGGAGAGAGAGAGGGGGAGGGAGAGAGAGAGGGAGAGAGGGGGAGGGACAGAGAGAGAGGGAGAGGGAGGGAGAGAGAGAGGGGGAGGGAGAGAGAGAGGGAGAGAGGGGGAGGGACAGAGAGAGAGGGAGAGGGAGGGAGAGAGAGAGAGGGAGGGAGAGGGAGAGAGAAGGAGGGAGGGAGAGGGAGAGAGAGGGCGGGAGAGTGGGAGAGAGAGGGAGGGAAAGAGAGGGGGAGAGAGAGAGGGAGAGAGAGAGGGAGGGAGAGCGAGAGGACGAGGGAGAGAGCGAGAGGGAGGGAGGGAGAGAGAGAGTGGGAAGGAGGGAAAGAGAGAGCGAGGGAGGGGGAGAGAGAGAGGGCGAGGGAGAGAGCGAGAGAAGGGGGAGGGAGAAAGGGAGGGAGAGGGCGAGAGAGGGAGCGACCATGAGATTGGGAGAGAGAGAGTGTGAGACTGGGAGAGCGAGAGAGAGGGAGAGAGTGTGGGACTGGGATAGAGAGAGAAAGAGATTGGGATAGAGAGAGAGAGAGACTGGGATAGCGAGAGAGGGAGAGAGTGCGAGACTGGGAGAGAGAGAGAGAGGGAGAGAGCATGGAACTGGGATAGAGAGAGAGAGACTGGGATCGCGTGAGAGAGAGAGGGACAGATTGGGATAGCGAGAGAGCGAGAGATAGACAGTGTGAGACAGGGTTAGCGAGAGAGGGAGAGAGAGAAAGACTGGAATAGAGAGAAGGAGAGAGCGTGAGAGAGACTGGGAAGGAGGGAGAAAGTGAGTGACAGACTGGGATAGAGAGAAGAGAGAACGTGAGAGAGACTGGGAAAGAGGGAGGGAGTGCAAGAGACTGAGAAAGTACAAAGGCCAAAGAACAGCACAGCACAGGAACAGGCACTTCGGTCCTCCAAGCCTGTGCCAATCATGATGCCTGTCTGAGCTAAAACCGTACGCACTTATGGAGTCCTTCCATTCTCCTCCATACCAGGCAACATCCTGGTAAATCTTTTCTGTACCCTCTCCAAAGCCTCCAAATCCTTCTGGTAGTCTGGTCACTAGAATTGAACACTATATTCCAAGAGCGGCCTAACTAGGGTTCTATAAAGCTGCAACATGACTTGCCAATTTTTAAACTCAATACCCCGGCCGATGAAGGCAAGCATGCCGTATGCCTTCTTGACTACCTTCTCCACCTGCATTGCCATTTTCAGTGACCTGTGTACCTGTACACCCAGATCCCTTTGCCTATCAATACTCCTAAGGGTTCTGCCATTTACTGTATATTTCCTATCTGTATTAGACTTTCCAAAATGCATTATCTCACATTTGTTCAGATTAAACTCCATCTGCCATTTCTCCGCTCGAGTCTCCAACCAGTCTATATCCTGCTGTATCCTCTGACAATCCTCTTCACAATCCGCAACTCCACCAATTTTTGTGTCATCTGCGAGCTTACTAATTAAACCAGCTACATTTTCCTCCAAATCATTTATATATACCACGAACAACAAAGGTCCCAGAACTGATCCCTGTGGAACACCGCGAGTCACAGCCTTCCATTCAGAAAAGCACCCCTCTACTGCTACCCTCTTCCTTCTATGGCCAAGCCAGTTCTGTATCCATCTTGCAGCTCTCCTCTGATCCTGTGACTTCACCTTTCATACCAGTCTACCATGAGGTACTTTGTCAAAGGCTTTACTGAGGTCCATGTAGACAACATCCACTGCCTTTCCTTCATCTATCATCTTCATCACTTCCTCGAAAAACTCAATCAAGTTAGTGAGGCACGACCTCCCCTTCACAAAACCATGCTAAATCCTGTCCCTAAGAACCTTTTCCAATAATTTCCCGACCACTGACGTAATGCTCAGCGGCCTATAATTTCCTGGATCATCCCTGCTGCCCTTCTTAAACAATGGAACAAGATTGGCTATTCCCCAGTTCTCTGGAACGTCACCTGTAGCCAATGAGGATACAAAGATTTCTGTCAAGGCCCCAGCAATTTCCTCCCTTGCCTCTCAGCATTCTGGGGTAGATCCCATCAGGCCCTGGGGACTTAGCTCCTTTAATGTTTTTTAAGATGCCCAACACCACCTGATACTTGCCACACTTATCCTTCATCCTAACAGGTACATGCTGGTCTTAAATTCCAATAAACTGACATTTGAAAGACTCCCACATGTCGGATGTTGATTTACCCTCAAACAGCCTCCCTAATCTACACTCTCCAGATCCTGTCTGATGTTGTTGTCGTTAGCCGTCCCCAGTTTTACACCTTCGCCCGAGGACCACTCTTGTCCTTATCCACAAGCACCTTGAAACTTACGGAATTGTGATCCCTGTTCCCTAAATGCTCTCCTACTGAAACTTTGATCACCTGGCCAAGGTCATTCCCCAATACCAGGTCTAATGTGGCTCCTTCCCGAGTTGGGCGATCTACATACTGTTTCAGGAAACCCTCCTGGACACTTCTTACAAATTCTGCCCCATCCAAGCCCCTAGCAGTGAGTGAGTCCCAATCAATATAGGGAAAGTTAAAATCATCCACCACAACAACCCTGTTGTTTTTGCAACTTTCCAAAATCTGTCTGCATATCATCTGCTCTATCTCCCGCTGGCTGTTGGGAGGCCTGTAATAAACCCCCAACATTGTAACTACACCCTTCCTGTTCCTGAGCTCTACCCATATTGCCTCACTGCCTGAACCCTCCGAGGTGTCCTCCCTCAGTAGAGCTGTGATATTCTCCTTAACCAGTAATGCAATTCCCCCACCCCTTTTACATCCCCCTCTATCCTGCTTGAATCATAGAACATAAAACATAGAACATTACAGCGCAGTACAGGCCCTTCGGCCCTCGATGTTGCGCCGACCAGTGGAACCAATCTAAAGCCCCTCTAGTCTACACTATTCCAATATCATCCATATGTTTATCCAATAACCATTTGAATGCTCTTAATGTTGACGAGTCCACTACTGCTGCAGGCAGGGCATTCCACGCCCTTACTACTCTCTGAGTAAAGAACCTACCTCTAACATCTGTCCTATATATCTCACCCCTCAATTTAAAGCTATGTCCCCTCGTGCTAGCCAACACCATCCGAGGAAAAAGGCTCTCACTATCCACCCCATCTAATCCTCTGATCATTTTGTATGCCTCTATTAAGTCACCTCTTAACCTTCTTCTCTCTAACGAAAACAACCTCAAGCCCCTCAGCCTTTCCTCATACGATTTTCCCACCATACCAGGCAACATCCTGGTAAATCTCCTCTGCACCCTTTCCAACACTTCCACATCTTTCCTATAATACGGCGACCAGAACTGTACGCAATACTCCAAATGCGGCCACACCAGAGTTTTGTACAGTTGCAGCATGACCTCCTGGCTCCGAAACTCAATCCCTCTACCAATAAAAGCTAACACACCGTACGCCTTCTTAACAACCCTATCAACCTGGGTGCCAACCTTCAGGGATCTATGCACATGGACACCCAGATCCCTCTGTTCATCCACACTACCAAGTATCTTACCATTAGCCCAGTACTCTGTATTCCTGTTACTCCTTCCAAAGTGAATCACCTCACACTTTTCCGCATTAAACTCCATTTGCCACCTCTCAGCCCAGCTCTGTAGCTTATCTATGTCCCTCTGTAACCTGCCACTTCCCTCCGCACTGTCTACAACTCCACCGACTTTAGTGTCATCCGCAAATTTACTAATCCATCCTTCCACGCCCTCATCCAGGTCATTAATAAAAATGACAAATAGCAGTGGCCCCAAAACAGATCCTTGCGGTACACCGCTAGTAACTGAACTCCAGGATGAATATTTCTCATCAACCACCACCCTTTGTTTTCTTACAGCTAGCCAATTCCTGATCCAAACCACTAAATCACCCTCAATCCCATGTGTCCGTATTTTCTGCAAAAGCTTACCATGGGGAACCTTATCAAACGCTTTGCTGAAATCCATATACACCACATCAACCGCTTTACCCTCATCCACCTCTTTGGTCACCTTCTCAAAGAACTCAATAAGGTTTGTGAGGCACGACCTACCCTTCACAAAACCGTGCTGACTATCCCTAATCAAATTATTCCTTTCTAGGTGATTATAAATCCTATCTCTTTTAATCCTTTCCAATACTTTGCCCACAACAGAAGTAAGGCTCACCGGTCTATAATTACCAGGGTTGCCCCTACTTCCCTTCTTGAACAAGGGGACAACATTTGCTATCCTCCAGTCTTCTGGCACTATTCCTGGAGACAATGACGACACAAAGATCAAAGCCAAAGGCTCTGCAATCTCCTCTCTAGCTTCCCAGAGAATCCTAGGATAAATCCCATCTGGCCCAGGGGACTTATCTATTTTTACCCTTTCCAGAATTGCTAACACCTCCTCCTTATGAACATCAATCCCATCCAGTCCAACAGCCTGCATCTCAGTACTCCCCTCGACAACACTGTCCCTCTCCAGTGTGAATACCGACGAAAAATATTCATTTAGTGCCTCTCCTATCTCTTCAGACTCCACGCACAACTTCCCACTACTGTTATTGACTGGCCCTAATCTTACCCTCGTCATTCTTTTACTCCTGACATACCTATAGAAAGCTTTAGGGTTTTCCTTGATCCTACCCGCCAAAGACTTCTCATGTCCCCTCCTGGCTCTTCTTAACTCTTTAGGTCCTTCCTGGCTAACTTGTAACTCTCAAGTGCCCTAACTGAGCCTTCACGTCTCATCTTAACACAAGTCTCCTTCTTCCTCTTCACAAGAGATTCAACCTCCTTAGTAAACCACGGTTCCCTCACACGTCTGCTTCCTCCCTGCCTGACAGGTACATATTTATCAAGGACGCGTAGTAGCTGTTCCTTGAACAAGCTCCACATTACAATTGTGCCCATCCCCTGCAGTTTCCGTCCCCAACCAATGCCAGCTAAATCTCGCCTAATCGCATCATAATTTCCTTTCCCCCAGCTATAACTCTTGCCCTTTGGTATATACCTATTCTTTTCCATTGATAAAGTAAATGTAATCGAATTGTGGTCACTTACCTCCAAATCTAACACCTGGCCTGGTTCATTACCCAGTACCAAATCCAATGTGGCCTCGCCTCTTGTTGGTCTATCTACATACTGCGTCAGGAAGCCTTCCTGCACATATTGGACAAAAACCGACCCCTCTAAAGTACTCGAACTATATCTTTTCCAGTCAATATTTGTAAAGTTAAAGTCCCCCAGTACAACTACCCTGTTACTTTCGCTCCTATCCAGAATCATCTTTGCAATCTTTTCCTCTACATCTCTGGAACTTTTCGGAGGTCTATAAAAAACTCCCAACAGGGTGACCTCTCCTTTCCTGTTTCTAACCTCAGTCCAAACTACCTCAGTAGATGAGTCCTCATCAAATGTCCTTTCTGCCACCGTAATACTGTCCTTGACTAACAATGCCACACCTCCCCCCCTTTTACCACCTTCCCTGCACTTACTGAAACATCTAAATCCCGGAACCTGCAACAACCATTCCTGTCCCTGCTCTATCCATGTCTCCGAGATGGCCACAACATCGAAATCCCAGGTACCAACCCATGCTGCAAGTTCACCCACCTTATTCCGGATGCTCCTGGCGTTGAAGTATACACACTTCAAACCACCTTCCTGCCTGCCAGTACACTCCTGCGACCCTGAAACCTCATCCATGACCTCACTACTCTCAACCTCCTGTACACCGGAGCTACAATTCAGGTACCCACCCCCCTGCTGAATTAGTTTAAACCCTCCCGAAGAGCATTAGCAAATTTCCCCCCCAAGATATTGGTACCCCTCTGGTTCAAGTGCAGACCATCCTGTTTGTAGAGGTCCCAACTACCCCAGAAAGAGCCCCAATTGTCCAGGTATCTGAACCCCTCCCTCCTGCACCATCCCTGTAACCACGTGTTCAACTGCTCTCTCTCCCTATTCCTCTCCTCACTATCACGTGGCACGGGTAACAAACCAGAGATAACAACTCTGTTTGTTCTAACCCTAAGCTTCCACCCTAACTCCCTGAATTTCTGCCTTACATCCCCATCCCTTTTCCTACCTATGTCTTGAGTGCCTATGTGAACCACAACTTGGGGCTGGTCCCCCTCCCCCTTAAGGATTTCGAAAACACGATCCGAGACATCGTGGACTCTGGCTCCTGGGAGGCAACACACCGACCGCTATCTAAATAGTGGAATGTTTAGCTGCCAATCCTGTCCCTCTTTCAACCAAGTCTCTATAATAGCAACATCATCATAGTTTCAAGTACTGATCTAAAATCTTATCTGTTACACTCCTTGTGTTGAAACAAATGCACTTCAGACCACTAGTCCCGCTGTGTTCAACAAGTACTCCCACCTGCTCTTCCTCTTAATCTTACTGACCTTAGTGTGTAGGTCTCCCTCAGTTATTTCTCCTGCTGACCTACTGCTCTGGTTCCTTCCCACTGCCATACTAGTTTAAACCCTAGTTTAAACTAAAGGGAGAGACAGTGGGAAAGAGAGTGAGTGACTGGGATAGAGAGAGAATGGGAACAGGAGAGAGAGAGTGAGACTGGGATACAGAGGTGAGAGAGACTGGGATCAAGAGGGAGAGAGAGTGCGATAGAGAGAGAGACTGGGATAGAGAGAGAGAGAGAAAGACTGGGATAGAGAGAGTGGGAAAAGAGAGAGACTGGGACAGAGGGAGAGAGAGAGAGAGAGTGGGATAGAGATAGAGAGAGACTGGGAGAGAGAGAGACTGGGACAGAGGGAGAGAGAGACTGGGATAGAGAGAGAGAGAGAGAGTGGGAGAGAGAGATATGTATACATAGGGAGGTAGTAAATTGGATTAGACACTGGCTCAATGGAAGAACTTTAACCTGGTGTTGTTAAACTTCTTACTCAATGGAAGAAGCCAGAGAGTGGTTGTGGAGGATTGCTTCTCTGAGTGGTGGCCTGTGACTAGTGGTGTGCCGCAGGGATCGGTGTTGGGTCCATTGTTGTTTGTCATCTATATCAATGAACTGGATGATAATGTGGTAAATTGGATCAGCAAGTTTGCTGATGACACAAAGATTGGAGGTGTAGTGGACAGTGAGGAAGGTTTTCAAAGCTTGCAGAGGGATTTGGACCAACTAGAAAAATGGGCTGAAAAATGGCAAATGGAATTTAACGCAGACAAGTGTGAGATATTGCACTTTGGAAGGACAAACCAAAGTAGAACGTACAGGGTAAATGGTAGGACTCTGAAGAGTGCAGTTGAACAGAAGGATCTGGGAATACAGGTACAGAATTCCCTAAAAGTGACGTCACAGGTGGATAGGGTCGTAAAGAGTGCCTTTGGTACATTGGCCTTTATAAATCGGAGTATCGAGTATAAAAGTTGGAGTGTTATGGTAAGGTTATATAAGGCATTGGTGAGGCCGAATTTGGAGTATTGTGTACAGTTTTGGTCACCTAGTTACAGGAAGGATGTAAATAAGGTTGAAAGAGTGCAGAGAAGGTTCACAAGGATGTTGCCGGGACTTGAGAAGCTGAGTTACAGAGAGAGATTGAATAGGTTAGGACTTTATTCCCTGGAGCGTAGAAGAATGGGAGGAGATTTGAGAGAGGTGTATAAGATTTTGATGGGTATAGATAGAGTGAATGCAAGCAGGCTTTTTCCGCTGAGGCTAGGGGAGAAAAAAACCAGAGGGCATGGGTTAAGGGTGAAAGGAGAAAAGTTTAAAGGGAATATTAGAGGGGGGCTTCTTCACGCAGAGAGTGGTGGGAGTGTGGAATGAGCTGCCGGATAAAGTGGTAAATGCGGGGTCACTTTTAACATTTAAGAAAAACTTGGACGGGTTCATGGATGAGAGGGGTGTGGAGGGATATGGTCCAAGTGCAGGTCAGTGGGACTGGGCAAAAAATGGTTTGGCACAGACAAGAAGGGCCAAAAGGCCTGTTTCTGAGCTGTAATTTTCTATGGTTCTATGGTTCTATGGAGAAAGTGAGACTGGGATAGAGATAGAGAGAGAGACTGGGACAGAGAGAGAGAGACTGGGACAGAGATGAGAGACTGGGACAGAGGGAGAGAGACTGGGATAGAGAGAGAGAGACTGGGATAGAGAGAGAGACTGGGACAGAGAGAGAGAGACTGGGACAGAGGGAGAGAGACTGGGACAGAGGGAGAGAGATTGGGACAGAGGGAGAGAGACTGGGACAGAGGGAGAGAGACTGGGATAGAGAGAGAGAGAGAGAGAGACTGGGACAGAGAGAGAGACTGGGACAGAGGGAGAGAGAGAGACTGGGACAGAGGGAGAGAGAGAGACTGGGACAGAGGGAGAGAGAGAGACTGGGACAGAGGGAGAGAGAGAGACTGGGATAGAGAGAGAGAGTGAGTCTGAGACAGAGGGAGGGAGTGAGTCTGAGACAGAGGGAGGGAGCGGGACTGGGACAGAGGGAGGGAGCGGGACTGGGACAGAGGGAGGGAGCGGGACTGGGACAGAGGGAGGGAGCGGGACTGGGACAGAGGGAGGGAGCGGGACTGGGACAGAGGGAGGGAGCGGGACTGGGACAGAGGGAGGGAGCGATGCTTTGTGCCAGTGTAACACTCGTGTCTTTTTACTCATTTCAGCTCCGAGTAGCAAAGAGGAGAAATGAAGAGCTGATGGTGAGGATTCAGGCAAAGTTGATCCATATCACCAAACCGACGCCAACAAGTGTGGCTACAAGCATGAAGAAACGTAAAGAGGAGTTGAAGAAGAAGGAAGCTGCGGTAGGGAGTGTTTGCGGGTGGTGACAGTGAGCAGTTCCCTGTAGTGAGCTGTAGTTCGCCCAGGAACAGACTGACTACTGTGCCATGGCGTGGGAGATTGGCATGAGGGAGGGGGCAGAGGCAGGAGGTTTTACCTGCTCATACTGAAGGTGATGGGAATAAATGTTGCCCCAGATACTGGGGAAAATCACAGATTGGTTACAGCGTGGGAGGAGGTAATTCTTCCCATTGTAACTATGCTGTCTCTCTGAAGGAGCAGTTCACCCAATGCTATTTCCCTGTCTTTTTCCCATAACCACGCACATTCCTCCTTTCTGACAATGATTCAATTCTCTTTTGCAAGCCTCGATTGGACTTGCTCCAGCACACTCTCAGGCAATCTTACACTCAGTCATAGAATCCCTACAGTGCAGAAAGAGGCCATTTGGCCCATCGAGCCTGCACCAACAACAATCCCACCCAGGCCCTATCCCTGTAACTCCACGTATTTACGCTGCTAATCCCACTGACACGAGGGGACAATTTAGCATGGCCAATCAACCTAACCTGCACATCTTTGGACTGTGGGGTGAAACCGGAGCACCCGGAGGAAACTCACGCAGATACGGGGAGAATGTGCAAACTCCACACAGACAGTGACCCGAGCCGGGAATTGAACCCGGGTCCCTGGAGCTGTGAAGCAGCAGATTAATTTCTCCTCATGTCTCCATTGCTGCTTTCACAAACCCCTTAAATCTGTCTCCTCTGGTTCTCCATCCTCCCACCAATGGGAACAGTTTCTCTCTCCTTACTCTGTCCAGTCACCTCATGATTTTGAACATCTCCATCAAATCTCCTCTCAAACTCTCCAAGGAAAACATTCCCAATTTCTCCAATCTACCTTCATAACTGAAGTTCCTCATCCCCGGAACCATTCTCCTGAATCTTTTTCCCGCTCTCTCTCTAATGCTCCACATCCTTCCTAAAGAGTGGATCCCGGAACTGGACAGTCCTCCAGCTGAGGCTGAATCTGCTTTCTCGGGGTTAACAATCCCCTTGCTCTTGTCCACTCTGCCCCGATTAATAACGCCCAGAATACTGTCCGCTTTAGTAACTGCTCTCTCCACCTTTATTCATTCATTTACAGGATGTGGGTGTCACTGACAAGGCCAGTATTTGTTATTCCCCTTCACCTGACCTTGCAAGGTCATTTCAGAGGGCAATTAAGAGTCAACCACGTTGCCACAGTGGGTCTGGGGTCATATGAAGGCCAGACTGAGTAAGGACGATAGGTTTCTTTCCCTAAGAAAGAGGGCCAGTGGGCTGACGAATGGCAGATGGAGTTTAATTTAGACAAATGCGAGGTGATGCATTTTGGTAGATTGAACCAGGGCAGGAGTTACTCAGTTAATGGTAGGGCATTGGGGAGAGTTACAGAACAAAGAGATCTAGGGGTAGATGTTCATAGCTCCTTGAAAGTGGAGCCACAGGTGGACAGAGTGGTGAAGAAGGCATTCAGCATGCTTAGTTTCATCGGTCAGAACATTGAATACAGGAGTTGGGACGTCTTGTTGAAGTTGTACAAGACATTGGTAAGGCCACACTTGGAATACTGTGCAATTCTGGTCACCCTATTATAGAAAGGATATTATTAAACTAGAAAGAGTGCAGGAAAGATTTACTAGGATGCCACCGGGACTTGATGGATTGAGTTATAAGGAGAGGCTGAATAGACTGGGACTTTTTTCTCTGGAGCGTAGGAGGCTGAGGGGTGATCTTCGAGAGGTCTATAAAATAATGAGGGGCACAGATCAGCTAGATAGTCAATATCTTTTCCCAAAGGTAGGGGGCTCTAAAATTAGAGGGCATAGGTTTAAGGTGAGAGGGGAGAGATACAACAGTGTCCAGAGGGGCAATTTTTTCACACAGAGGGTGGTGAGTGTCTGGAACAAGCTGCCAGAGGTAGTAGTAGAGGTGGGTACAATTTTATCTTTTAAAAAGCATTTAGACAGTTACATGGGTACGATGGGTATAGAGGGATATGGGCCAAATGCGGGCAATTGGGATTAGCTTAGGGGTTTTAAAAAAAAAGGCGGCATGGACAAGTTGTGCCGAAGGGCCTGTTTCCATGCTGTAAACCTCTTTGACTTGAAAGGGGGAAGTAATTAGTGGCTACACCAGCATTTATTGCCCAACCCTAGTTTACATTGAGAAGGTGACGGTGAGCTGCCTTCTTGAACAGCTGCAGTCCCCGAGGTGTAGGTACACCCACAGTGCTGTTAGGGAGGGAGTTCCAGTATTTTGACCAAGTGACAGCGAAGGAACGGTGATATATTTCCAAGTCAGGATGGTGAGTGGCTTGGAGGGGAACTTGCAGGAGGTGATGTTCCCATGTATCTGCTGCCCTTGTCCTTCTAGATGGAAGTGGTCGTGGGTTTGGAAGGTGCTGTCTAAGGATCTTTGGTGAATTGCTGCAGTGCATCTTGTAGATGGTACACACTGCTGCTACTGAGTATCGGTGGTGGAGGGATTGAATGTTTGTAGATGTGGTGCCAATCAAGCGGCTGCTTTGTCCTGGATGGTGTCGAGCTTCTTGAATATTGTTGGAGCTGCACCCATCCATGCAAAGGGGGAGTATTCCACCACACTCCTGACTTGCGCCTTGTAGATGGTGGACAGGCTTTGGGGAGTCAGGACGTGAGTTACTGCCGCAGGATTCCCAGCCTCCAACCTGCTCTGGTAGCCACAGTATTTATGTGGCGAGTTCGGTTCAGTTTCTGGTCAATAGTAACCCCCATGATGTTGACAGTGGGGGATTCAGTGATGGTTACACCATTGAATGTCAAGGGGCGGTGGTTAGAATGTCTCTTTTGGTGATGGTCATTGCCTGGTATTTGTGTGGCGTGAATGTTACTTGCCACTTGTCAGCCCAAGCCTGGATATTGTCCAGATCTTGTTGCATTTGAGCCTGGACTGCTTCAGTATCTGAGGAGTTGCGAATGGTGCTGAACATTGTGCAATCATCGGTGAACATCCCCACTTCTGACCTTATGACGGAGGGAAGGTCATTGATGAAGCAGCTGAAGATTGTTGGGCCTCGGACACTCCCCTGAGGGACCCCTGCAGTGATGTCCTGGAGCTGAGATGACTGACCCTCCACAACCACAACCATCTTCCTATGTACCAGGTATGACTCCAACCAGCGGAGTTTCCCCTGATTCCCATTGACCGCAGTTTTGCAAGGGTTTCTTGATCCAACACTCTGTCTCATGCTGCCTCAGAATAATATAGTGCAGAAGAGGCCCTTTGACCCATTGTACTGACACACAAGAAACACCTGAATCCCACCGAATCCCATGTACCAGCACTTGGCCCACAGCCAAAGAGAAAGTTTGAGCAAGTCCAAAGGGAGCAATTCAGCTGGAGCCCGGGGTGGAATATCGGAAGTGGGAGCTGAAGAAAGCAATTAAAAGGGGGAATGAAAATGGACTTGCAGGCAGGATTAGGGAGAATCCTAAAATATATTATAAATATGTGAAGGAGGTAAACCAGGTAAAGAATAGGGCCCATTAGGGATGGGATTTACGACCATTTAGAAAGATGCGGATTGATCCGGGATAGTCAGCACGGATTCGTGAAGGGCAAGTCGTGCCTCACAAATTTGAATGAATTTTTTGAGGAGGTAACTAAGTGTGTTGATGAAGGTAGGGCAGTTGATGTCATATACATGGATTTTAGTAAGGCGTTTGATAAGGTCCCCCATGATCGGCTTATGATGAAAGTAAGGAGGTGTGGGATGGAGGGAAAGTTGGCCGATTGGATAGGTAACTGGCTGTCTGATCGAAGACAGAGGGTGGTGGTGGATGGAAAATTTTCGGACTGGAGGCAGGTTGCTGGCGGAGTGCCGCAGGGATCAGTGCTTGGTCCTCTGCTCTTTGTGATTTTTATTAATGACTTAGAGGAGGGGGCTGAAGGGTGGATCAGTAAATTTGCTGATGACACCAAGATTGGTGGAGTAGTGGATGAGGTGGAGGGCTGTTGTAGGCTGCAAAGAGACATAGATAGGATGCAAAGCTGGGCTGAAAAATGGCAAATGGAGTTTAACCCTGATAAATGTGAGGTGATTCATTTTGGTTGGACTAATTTAAATGTGGATTACAGTGTCAAAGGTCGGGTTCTGAAGACTGTGGAGGAACAGAGAGATCTTGGGGTCCATATCCACAGATCTCTAAAGGTTGCCACTCAAGTGGATAGAGCTGTGAAGAAGGCCTATAGTGTGTTAGCTTTTATTAACAGGGGGTTGGAGTTTAAGAGCCATGGGGTTATGCTGCAACTGTACAGGACCTTGGTGAGACCACATTTGGAATATTGTGTGCAGTTCTGGTCACCTCACTATAAGAAGGATGTGGAAGCGCTGGAAAGAGTGCAGAGGAGATTTACCAGGATGCTGCCTGGTTTGGAGGGTAGGTCTTATGAGGAAAGGTTGAGGGAGCTAGGGCTGTTCTCTCTGGAGCAGAGGAGGCTGAGGGAAGACTTAATAGAGGTTTATAAAATGATGAAGGGGATAGATAGAGTGAACGTTCAAAGACTATTTCCTCGGGTGGATGGAGCTATTACAAGGGGGCATAACTATAGGGTTCGTGGTGGGAGATATAGGAAGGATATCAGAGGTAGGTTCTTTAAGCAGAGAGTGGTTGGGGTGTGGAATGGACTGCCTGCAGTGATAGTGGAGTCAAACACTTTAGGAACATTTAAGCGGTTATTGGATAGGCACATGGAGCGCTCCAGGATGATAGGGAGTGGGATAGCTTGATCTTGGTTTCAGATAAAGCTCGGCACAACATCGTGGGCCGAAGGGCCTGTACTGTGCTGTACTGTTCTATGTTCTAAATGAGTGATCCTTTATTTTTAAACAGTGCCGCACAGTTCTAGATTCTCTGACAAGAAGAAACATCCTTTACACATCCATCCTGTCAGAGTTGTAAAGGTTTCAGTCAAGTCGCCTCTCACTTTTCCATACTCTGGTGGATACAAACCTAACCTCCAACCTTTCCTCATAAGGCAACCTGCCCATTCCTGGTATGAGTCTAGTAAACCTTCTCTGAACTGTTTCCAATGCATTTACATCTTTCCTTATTCAAGAAGACCAATTCTATACACAATGATGTGCTCTCAGCAATGCCCTGTACCACTGAAGCATAACCTTCCCAACTTCTGTAATCAATTCCCTTCACAATAAACAATAACATTTTACTAACTTTCCAAAGAGAACTGAGGGACTGCTGTGTGCTCTGTCTCACGGAGACACGGCTCACTCCTGCTTCACCGGACAGTGCCCTACAAACAGAGGGCTTCTCAATCTATCGACTGGACCGTACAGCGGCCTCAGACAAGGTCAGGGGAGGTGGGGTCTTCTTCCTAATCAACACCTCGTGGCGCCGAGACGTAGCAACACTGGTGAGTTTCTGCTCCCCGGACCTAGAATACCTGACACTAAAATGTCGCCCCTCTACCTTCCGCGGGAGTTCACCTCCGTTATCCTGATGGCAGTTTACATCCCACCCCATGCAGACGTGAAGATCGCGCTGGATGAAATATACACCACTACGAATAGCCTTGAGACGAAACATCCCGAGGCCTTGTTCATCATGGCCGGGGACTTCAATCAGGCCAAACTCTAGAGCGTCCAACCAAGTTACCACCAACACGTCTCCTGTTCCACCAGAGGCCCAAACATCCTAGACCACTGCTACGCAAATATCAAACATGCCTACCGCTCTATCGCCCGCCCACACTTTGGTAAATCAGACCACAAGTCTGTGCTCCTGCTCCCGGCTTACAAGCAAAAACTGAAGCGTGGATCCAGGTAGTCAGGGAGGCTGGAATTGATTCGTGCCATGACTAACCTTTCGAAGCACTTCATAATGATGGATGTCAGAGTCACCAGACGATAGTCATTAAGGCACGCTGCTTGGTTTTTCTCAGGTACCGGGATGATGGTCGTCTTCTTGAAGCAGATAGGGACCTCAGATTGTTGTAAAGAGAGGTTGAAGATGTCTGTGAATACCCCCGCCAGCTGATCCGCGCAGGATCTCTCCCTCAATGTCAACAAAACGAAGGAGATTGTCATCGACTTCAGGAAGCGTAAAGGAGAACATGCCCCTGTCTACATCAATGGGGACAAAGTAAAAAGGGTCGAGAGGTTCAGGTTTCTAGGTGTCCAGATCACCAACAACCTGTCCTGGTCCCCCCATGCCGACACTATAGTTAAGAAAGCCCCACCAACGCCTCTACTTTCTCAGAAGACTAAGGAAATTTGGCATGTCTGCTACGACTCTCACCAACTTTTACAGATGCACCATAGAAAGCATTCTTTCTGGTTGTATCACAGCTTGGTCTGGCTCCTGCTCTGACTCAAGAACAGCTTCTTCCCTGCTGCTGTCAGACTTTTGAATGGATTTACCTTGGATTAAGTTGACCTTTCTCTTTGACTGTAACACTACATTCTTTACTTTCTCATTTCCTTCTCTATGAACGGTATGTTTTGTCTGTATAGTGCGCAAGAAACAATACTTTTCACTGTATTCTAATACATGTGACAATAATAAATCAAATCACATGAAATCAACTTGGTGCCTGGAACCCTGGCACTGCCCAAGGGGCACACTGGCACTGCCCACCAGGCAGTGCCAAGAGGGTGAGGACCCGCTGCCACTGTGCAATGGGATCGGTGGGGGAGGGAGGGAGGAAGACCATGGGGATGTTAGTTCGGGGCTGGCCAGTGATCCGGGGTGTGGAAGGGTGGAGGTGAGATGTTTGGGAATAAATGTGAGGCTAGCGATTGGAGGCTGGTGATGGGGGTGCCAGTACGCACGCGCCAATCTCAGCGCTGACAGATCAGGACATGCGCAGTGACCCACTCGGCGCTATGCTGCCAGCCTCTCGGGTGGCAAGGGCTGTGCCCACCACTTTCCAGTGTGAATCTCTCTTCGGCACTCTGTGATGTACAGAGTGTCCGAGAATCGTTCAGGTAAGTATGCCAAAAAAGCGGGCAGGAAATTCTCCTGTTTTCTCGCCTGCTGGGCACTTAGTGTTTTTGGGAGAATCCCGGCCTATAGATTCATATCTCAAAAAGAAGAGGAGAGAGGGTGAGGTAGAACGAGGCAAAGAGATTTAGTCAGAGATTTGTATAGCTTCGAGTCTCTGTGGGTGAGTTCCCCTGGTGGAGGGATTAGGAATAGAAAGGGACGGCGAGCAGCAGCTGGACGGGTGAGTGAGGCCACTGGAGGAGGAAGGGGGAAGATATTGGAGGGTGTCGGGGCAGAGAGGGAGGGCAGAGAAAGTGTGAGGGGGGGGCGTGGGGAGGTCAGAAGGACAGAGAGCAGATAAAGCAGAGGATGGCGCAGTGACAGAGGGTGGACGATCTGGAGTGGGGGGCTCAGAGTGTGCTGGAGCCAATCAATGTGCTGATGTCTATTTCCAGATGTTCACCAAAGAGATCCACGACTTTGAAACGATATTGAAGAAACTGGAGCCAATCGGTGCTGAGAAAGATCATGAGAGGTGAGGAAACCAATCTCATCGAACGTTACAAACCCCCGAACCCCACCCCCAGCAAACCCACCCCCAGTAACCCCCGAACCCCACCCCAGAAAACCCACCCCCAGCAACCCCCGAACCCCACCCCAGAAAACCCACCCCAGCAACCTCAACCAGCAACAACCCCTCCAGCAGCAACCCCCCCCCCGCAGCAAACCCCCAACCCCCCCAAGAACAACCCCCTAACCCCACCCCAGCAACCTCAACCAGCAACAGCACCCCCAGCAGCAAACCCCCCCTACAGCAAACCCCCAACCCCGCCAACAACAACCCCCCCAGAAACCCCTGAACCCCACCCCTGCAAACCCCCCCAGCAACCTCAACCAGCAGCAAACCCCCCTAGCAAACCCCAGCAACAACCGCCACCCCAAGCAACCCCTCTAACCCCACCCCAGCAAACCACCCCCCAGCAAACCCCCGCAGTCAAACCCCCGCAGCAAAACCCCCGAACTCCACCCCAGCAAACCCCTAACCCCACCCCAGCAAACCCCACCCCCCAGCAAACTCCACCCCCCAGCAAACTCCACCCCCCAGCAACCTCAACCAGCAACTTAACGCAGACAAGTGTGAGATATTACACACTGGAAGGACAAACCAAAGTAGAACGTACAGGGTAAATGGTAGGACTCTGAAGAGTGCAGTTGAACAGGGGGATCTGGGAATACAGGTACAGAATTCCCTAAAAGTTACGTCACAGGTGGATAGGGTCATAAAGAGTGCCTTTGGTACATTGGCCTTTATAAATCGGAGTATCGAGTATAAAAGTTGGAGTGTTATGGTAAGGTTATATAAGGCATTGGTGAGGCCGAATTTGGAGTATTGTGCACAGTTTTGGTCACCTAGTTACAGGAAGGATGTAAATAAGGTTGAAAGAGTGCAGAGAAGGTTCACAAGGATGTTGCCGGGACTTGAGAAGCTGAGTTACAGAGAGAGATTACATAGAACATAGAACATAGAAAGCCACAGCACAAACAGGCCCTTCGGCCCACAAGTTGCGCCGATCACATCCCCACCTCTAGGCCTATCTATAGCCCTCAATCCCATTAAATCCCATGTACTCATCCAGAAGACTCTTAAAAGACCCCAACGAGTTTGCCTCCACCACCACCGACGTCAGCCGATTCCACTCACCCACCACCCTCTGAGTGAAAAACTTACCCCTGACATCCCCCCTGTACCTACCCCCCAGCACCTTAAACCTGTGTCCTCTCGTAGCAACCATTTCAGCCCTTGGAAATAGCCTCTGAGAGTCCACCCTATCCAGACCCCTCAACATCTTGTAAACCTCTATCAGGTCACCTCTCATCCTTCGTCTCTCCAGGGAGAAGAGACCAAGCTCCCTCAACCTATCCTCATAAGGCATGCCCCCCAATCCAGGCAACATCCTTGTAAATCTCCTCTGCACCCTTTCAATGGCTTCAACATCTTTCCTGTAATGAGGTGACCAGAACTGCGTGCAGTACTCCAAGTGGGGTCTAACCAGGGTCCTATAAAGCTGCAGCATTATCTCCCGACTCCTAAACTCAATCCCTCGATTAATGAAGGCTAGTACGCCATACGCCTTCTTGACCGCATCCTCCACCTGCGAGGCCGATTTAAGAGTCCTATGGACCCGGACCCCAAGGTCCTTCTGATCCTCTACACTGCTAAGAATGGTACCCTTCATTTTATACTGCTGCTCCATCCCATTGGATCTGCCAAAATGGATCACTACACACTTATCCGGGTTGAAGTCCATCTGCCACTTCTCCGCCCAGTCTTGCATTCTATCTATGTCTCGCTGCAACTTCTGACATCCCTCCAAACTATCCACAACACCACCTACCTTGGTGTCGTCAGCAAACTTACCAACCCATCCCTCCACTTCCTCATCCAGGTCATTTATGAAAATGACAAACAGCAAGGGTCCCAGAACAGATCCCTGGGGCACTCCACTGGTCACTGACCTCCATGCAGAGAAAGACCCCTCCACAGCCACTCTCTGCCTTCTGCAGGCAAGCCAGTTCTGGATCCACAAGGCAACAGCCCCTTGGATCCCATGCCCTCTCACTTTCTCAAGAAGTCTTGCATGGGGGACCTTATCGAACGCTTTGCTGAAGTCCATATAGACCACATCCACCGCTCTTCCTTCGTCAATGTGCTTGGTCACATTTTCAAAGAACTCAACCAGGCTCGTAAGGCACGACCTGCCCCTGACAAAGCCGTGCTGACTACTTTTGATCATACTAAACTTCTCTAGATGATCATAAATCCTGTCTCTCAGGATCCTCTCCATCAACTTACCAACCACTGAGGTTAGACTCACCGGTCGGTAATTTCCCGGGCTGTCCCTGTTCCCTTTCTTGAATATAGGGACCACATCCGCAATCCTCCAATCCTCCGGAACCTCTCCCGTCTCCATCGACGATGCAAAGATCATCGCCAAAGGCTCCGCAATCTCCTCCCTCGCCTCCCACAGTAACCTGGGGTACATCCCATCCGGTCCCGGCGACTTACCAACCTTGATGCCATTCAATAGTTCCAACACATCCTCTTTCTTTATGTCCACATGCTCGATCCTTTCTGTCCTCCGCAATCCAGCAGTACAACCACCCAGATCCCTTTCCACCGTGAATACCGAGGTAAAGTATTCATTAAGCACCTCCGCCATTTCTAACGGTTCCGCACAAACTTTTCCCCCTTCACCTTTTAAGGGTCCTATGCCTTCACATCTCATCCTTTTACTCTTGACATATTTGTAGAAAGCCTTGGGATTCTCCTTAATCTTACCCGCCAAGGTCTTCTCATGACCCCTTCTCGCTCTCCTAATTTCCTTCTTAAGCTCCTTCCTACATCGCGTATACTCCTCTAAATCCTTAACACCTCCTAGCTCTCTGAACCTTCTGTACGCCTCTCTTTTCTTATTCACCAGGTTCATCACAACCTTCGTGCACCACGGTTCCCGTACCCTACCAACACCCCCCTGTCTCATCGGAACGTTGTCATGCAGAGCTCCAGACAAACATTCCTTGAAAATCCTCCACTTTCCTTCGGTACTTTTCCCCAAGAATGCCTCCTTCCAATTTACCCGTCTAATTTCCTCCCTGATGACACTGTATTTCCCTTTACTCCAGAGAAACACTTTCCTAGCCTGCCTGACCCTATCTCTTTCCAATGCTATCGTGAAGGAGATAGAATTATGATCGCTATCCCCAAGATGCTCACCCACCGAGAGATCCTCCACCTGTCCAGGTTCATTAGCCAGCACCAGATCAAGAACAGCCTCTCCTCTAGTAGGCTTATCCACATACTGTGTCAGGTTGGGACTTTATTCCCTGGAGTGTAGAAGATTGAGGGGAGATTTGATAGAGGTGTATAAGATTTTGATGGGCATAGATAGAGTGAATGCAAGCAGGCTTTTTCCACTGAGGCTAGGGGAGAAAAAAACCAGAGGGCATGGGTTAAGGGTGAAAGGAGAAAAGTTTAAAGGGAATATTAGGGGGGGCTTCTTCACGCAGAGAGTGGTGGGAGTGTGGAATGAGCTGCCGGATAAAGTGGTAAATGCGGTGTCACTTTTAACATTTAAGAAAAACTTGGACGGGTTCATGGATGAGAGGGGTGTGGAGGGATATGGTCCAAGTGCAGGTCAGTGGGACTAGGCAAAAAATGGTTCGGCACAGACAAGAAGGGCCAAAAGGCCTGTTTCTGAGCTGTAATTTTCTATGGTTCTATGGTTAACCCCCCAGCAGCAAACCCCCCCAGCAGCAAACCCCCAACCCCTCCCAAGAACAACCCCCCCAGCAACCCCCCCCAGCAACCCCCTAACCCCACCCCAGGAACCCCCTAACCCCACCCCAGCAAACCCCCCCCCCCAGCAACCCCCTAACCCCGCCCCAGCAAAACCCACCCCCCAGCAACCTCAACCAGCAACAACATCCCCCGCAGCAAACCCCCAACAACAACTCCCCCAGCAACCTCAACCAGCAGCAAACCCCCTGAGCAAACACCCAACAACAACCTCCCCAGCAACCCCCTAACCCCAATCCAGCAAACCCCCCACCCAGCAACCTCATAGAGTCATAGAGGTGTACAGCATAGAAACAGGCCCTTCGGCCCAACTTGTCCATGCCGCCCTTTTTTTTTAAACCCCTAAGCTAACCCCAATTGCCCGCATTTGGCCCATATCCCTCTATACCCATCATACCCATGTAACTATCGAAATGCTTTTTAAAAGATAAAATTGTACCCGCCTCTACTACTACCCCTGGCAGCTTGTTCCAGACATTCACCACCCTCTGTGTGAAAAAAGTGCCCCTCTGGACACTTTTGTATCTCTCCCCTCTCACCTTAAACCTATGCCCCCTAGTTTTAGACTGCCCTACCTTTGGGAAAAGATATTGACTATCTACCTTGTCTGTGCCCCTCATTATTTTATAGACCTCTACACTCCAGAGAAAAAAGTCCCAGTCTATTCAGCCTCTCCTCATAACTCAATCCATCAAGTCCCGGGAGCATCCTAGTAAATCTTTTCTGCACTCTTTCTAGTTTAATAATATCCTTTATATAACAGGGTAACCAGAACTGCACACAGTACTCCAAGGGTGGCCTTACCAATGTCTTGTACAACTTCAACAAGATGTCCCAACTCCTGTATTCAATGTTCTGACCGATGAAACCAAGTATGCCGAATGCCTTCTTCACCACTCTGTCCACCTGTGACTCCACTTTCAAGGTCAAATGGGATGAAGGAGTACAATATAAAGGGAAAGACTCTTAGTACTGTAGAGGGTCAGAAGGACCTTGGGGTCCAGGTCCATAGGACTCTAAAATCGGCCCCGCAGGTGGAGGAGGTGGTTAAGAAGGCATATGGTGTGCTGGCCTTTATCAATCGAGGGATTGAGTTTAGGAGTCCGGGGATAATGATGCAGCTATATAAGACCCTCGTCTGACCCCACTTGGAGTACTGTGCTCAGTTCTGGTCGCCTCATTCCAGGAAGGATGTGGAAAAGATTGAAAGGGTGCAGAGGAGATTTACAAGGATGTTGCCTGGATTGAGTGGCATGCCTTATGAGGATAGGCTGAGGGAGCTCGGTCTTTTCTCCGTGGAGAGATGTAGGATGAGAGGAGACCTAATAGAGGTATATAAGATGTTGAGAGGCATAGATCGGGTGGACTCTCCGAAGCTTTTTCCCAGTGTGGAAATGGCTGCAACGAGAGGACACAGGTTTAGGGTGCTGGGGGGTAGGTACAGGGGAAATGTTAGGGGGAAGTTTTTCACACAGAGGGTGGTGGGCGAGTGGAATTGGCTGCCGTCAGTGGTGGTGGAGGCAAAGTCAATGGGGTATTTTAAGAGACTCCTGGATGAGTGCATGGGACTTAATAGGATGGAGGGTTATAGATAGGCCTAAAAGGTAGGGATATGTTCGGCACAACTTGTGGGCTCGAAGGGCCTGTTTTGTGCTGTAGTTTTTCTATGTTTCTATGTTTCTAACATGTACCCCTAGATCTCTTTGTTCTGTAACTCTCCCCAACGCCCTACCATTAACTGAGTAAGTCCTGCCCTGGTTCAATCTACCAAAATGCATCACCTCACATTTGTCTAAATTAAACTCCATCTGCCATTCGTCAGCCCACTAGCAGCAAACCACCCCCCCCCTCCTAGCAAACCCCCAACCCCCCCAGCAGCCCCCCCAGCAACCCCCAACCCCACCCCAGCAAACCACCCCCCCCAGCAACCTCAACCAGCAGCAAACCCCCAACCCCCCTAGCAACAACCCCCCAGCAATCCCCAGCAAACCTCCCCCCACTAACCTCAACCAGCAACAACCCCCGCAGCAACAAACAACCCAGCACGAACCCCCCCAGCAGCAAACCTCCCCAGCAAACCCCCCCAGAAACTGCCCCCCAGCAGCAAACGCCCCCAGCAAACCCCCAGCACCCCCCCAGCAGCAACCCGTCCAGCAAACCAACAACCCCCCCAGCAAATGCACCCCAGCAACAACAATCCCCCCAACAAGCCCCCAACTCCCCCAACAACTTGCGCCCCACCCCTCCCCAGCAGCAAACGCAACAAGCAGTTTGAGTGTTGTGGGATTGTGTTTTCTCTCTATCTGCCCCTGGGTTTTGGCATTGCTGACCTTGCAGCTAATTATTGCCCATCGCTAATCCCAGGACATGTCAGCCGCTGGTTCAGATGTTTTCAGTTTTCTGGCCATCAACAGAGTTTCAGTTCCAAATTTCACTGGAAATGGTGGGATTCGAATCCGCATCCCCATCGCTTTGTGTGTGTGTGTGTCACCATGGAGCAATGAAACCAACGATAGATAATGTGCTCCGACCATCTCAGGTATGTGAGGCATGGTGGCACAGTGGTTAACACAGCTGCCTCAGAGCACCGGGGACCTGGGTTCAATTCTGTGCGTCTGCGTGGGTTTCCTTTGGGTGCTCCGGTTTCCACCCACGGTCCAAACGTGAGTAGTTTAGGGGGATTAGCCATGGTTAATGTGCGGGGTTATGGAGGTGGGCCTGGATAGGATGTTCTTTTGGAGAGTCAGTGCAGATTGGCCTTTCTGCACTCTCAGGATTCTGTGGTTCTATCACAGTTTGGAATCCAGTGGTGAATGCTCGGGTGTGTGTGTGAATACATGAATACATGTGGCAAGTAAGAACAAAGAACAATACAGCACAGGAACAGGCCCTTCGGCCCTCCAAGCCCGCGCCGCTCCCCGGTCCAGGATTGAATCCTGAATCCAGGATCCCCGCCCAATTTTCCAGCCTATCTACATACCAATATCCCATCCACCGAGCTGTCCCTCACAGCTACGATGCTTTGTTCATTACAACCTATTAACTCACCCCCACCCCCCCATTCCAGACCATGTGATCTCCAGGGAGAGGCGAAAACCCAGAGTGAAAAACCCCAGGGCCAATATGGGGAAAAAAAAATCTGGGAAATTCCTCTCCGACCCCCTGAGGCGATCGAAACGAGTCCAGGAGATCACAATGGCCCTGATCGGAAAATGCTTCCCAACCCTAGTCATTTCCACTTCCACGAACACCATATGAATTCCCTGCCCCCGAGACAGGTTCCCAACTATCCGCAGTCTCGCTCTGTACTGGCACCAGCAAGATGATCATAGAATTTAGAATTGTTTAGAAAGCCACAGCACAAACAGGCCCTTCGGCCCACAAGTTGCGCCGATCACATCCCCACCTCTAGGCCTATCTATAGCCCTCAATCCCATTAAATCCCATGTACTCATCCAGAAGTCTCTTAAAAGACCCCAACGAGTTTGCCTCCACCACCACCGACGTCAGCCGATTCCACTCACCCACCACCCTCTGAGTGAAAAACTTACCCCTGACATCTCCTCTGTACCTATCCCCCAGCACCTTAAACCTGTGTCCTCTCGTAGCAACCATTTCAGCCCTTGGAAATAGCCTCTGAGAGTCTACCCTATCCAGACCTCTCAACATCTTGTAAACCTCTATCAGGTCACCTCTCATCCTTCGTCTCTCCAGGGAGAAGAGACCAAGCTCCCTCAACCTATCCTCATAAGGCATGCCCCCCAATCCAGGCAACATCCTTGTAAATCTCCTCTGCACCCTTTCAATGGCTTCAACATCTTTCCTGTAATGAGGTGACCAGAACTGCGCGCAGTACTCCAAGTGGGGTCTAACCAGGGTCCTATAAAGCTGCAGCATTATCTCCCGACTCCTAAACTCAATCCCTCGATTAATGAAGGCCAGTACGCCGTACGCCTTCTTGACCGCATCCTCCACCTGCGAGGCCGATTTAAGAGTCCTATGGACCCGGACCCCAAGGTCCTTCTGATCCTCTACACTGCTAAGAATGGTACCCTTCATATTATACTGCTGCTTCATCCCATTGGATCTGCCAAAATGGATCAGAACACACTTAGAAGTCATAGAAGTCATAGAAACCCTACAGTGCAGAAGGAGGCCATTCGGCCCATCGAGTCTGCACCGACCACAATCCCACCCAGGCCCTACCCCCACATATTTACCCACTAATCCCTCTAACCTACGCACCTCAGGGGCAATTTTTAACCTGGCCAATCAACCTAACCCGCACATCTTTGGACTGTGGGAGGAAACCGGAGCACCCGGAGGAAACCCACGCAGACACGAGGAGAATGTGCAAACTCCACACAGACAGTGACCCGAGCTGGGAATCGAACCCAGGACCCTGGAGCTGTGAAGCAGCAGTGCTAACCACTGTGCTACCGTGCCACTTATCCGGGTTGAAGTCCATCTGCCACTTCTCCGCCCAGTCTTGCATTCTATCTATGTCTCGCTGCAACTTCTGACATCCCTCCAAACTATCCACAACACCACCTACCTTGGTGTCGTCAGCAAACTTACCAACCCATCCCTCCACTTCCTCATCCAGGTCATTTATGAAAATGACAAACAGCAAGGGTCCCAGAACAGATCCCTGGGGCACTCCACTGGTCACTGACCTCCATGCAGAGAAAGACCCCTCCACAGCCACTCTCTGCCTTCTGCAGGCAAGCCAGTTCTGGATCCACAAGGCAACAGCCCCTTGGATCCCATGCCCTCTCACTTTCTCAAGAAGTCTTGCATGGGGGACCTTATCGAACGCCTTGCTGAAGTCCATATAGACCACATCCACCGCTCTTCCTTCGTCAATGTGTTTGGTCACATTTTCAAAGAACTCAACCAGGCTCGTAAGGCACGACCTGCCCTTGACAAAGCCGTGCTGACTACTTTTGATCATACTAAACTTCTCTAGATGATCATAAATCCTGTCTCTCAGGATCCTCTCCATCAACTTACCAACCACTGAGGTTAGACTCACCGGTCGGTAATTTCCCGGGCTGTCCCTGTTCCCTTTCTTGAATATAGGGACCACATCCGCAATCCTCCAATCCTCCGGAACCTCTCCCGTCTCCATCGACGATGCAAAGATCATCGCCAAAGGCTCCGCAATCTCCTCCCTCGCCTCCCACAGTAACCTGGGGTACATCCCATCCGGTCCCGGCGACTTACCAACCTTGATGCCATTCAATAGTTCCAACACATCCTCTTTCTTTATGTCCACATGCTCGATCCTTTCTGTCCACTGCAAACCAGCAGTACAACCACCCAGATCCCTTTCCACCGTGAATACCGAGGTAAAGTATTCATTAAGCAGCTCCGCCATTTCTAACGGTTCCGCACAAACTTTTCCCCCTTCACCTTTTAAGGGTCCTATGCCTTCACATCTCATCCTTTTACTCTTGACATATTTGTAGAAAGCCTTGGGATTCTCCTTAATCTTACCCGCCAAGGCCTTCTCATGACCCCTTCTCGCTCTCCTAATTTCCTTCTTAAGCTCCTTCCTACATCCCGTATACTCCTCTAAATCCTTAACACCTCCTAGCTCTCTGAACCTTCTGTACGCCTCTCTTTTCTTATTCACCAGGTTCATCACAACCTTCGTGCACCACGGTTCCCGTACCCTACCAACACCCCCCTGTCTCATCGGAACGTTGTCATGCAGAGCTCCAGACAAACATTCCTTGAAAATCCTCCACTTTCCTTCGGTACTTTTCCCCAAGAATGCCTCCTTCCAATTTACCCGTCTAATTTCCTCCCTGATGACACTGTATTTCCCTTTACTCCAGAGAAACACTTTCCTAGCCTGCCTGATCCTATCTCTTTCCAATGCTATCGTGAAGGAGATAGAATTATGATCGCTATCCCCAAGATGCTCACCCACCGAGAGATCCTCCACCTGTCCAGGTTCATTAGCCAGCACCAGATCAAGTACAGCCTCTCCTCTAGTAGGCTTATCCACATACTGTGTCAGGAAACTCTCCTGGACACACCTAACAAACTCCTCTCCATCCAAACCCCTAGCCCTAGGGATATTCCAATCTATGTTTGGGAAATTAAAATCTCCCATCACGATAACTCTGTTATTCCTACATCTCTCCAGGATCTGTTTCCCCATCTGCTCCTCAACATCTCTGTTACTATTGGGCGGCCTATAGAAAACACCCAGCAAAGTTACCGACCCCTTCCTGTTCCTAACCTCCACCCACAGAGACTCCGTAGTCAATCCCTCCACGGTGTCCACCTTCTCTACAGCCGTGACACTATCCCTGATCAACAGTGCCACTCCCCCCCCTCTCTTGCCTCCCTCCCTGTCCTTCCTGAAACATCTAAAACCCGGCACCTGAAGCACCCAGCCCTGTCCCTGAGACATCCAAGTCTCCGTAATGGCCACCACATCACAATTCGAAGTAGCAATCCACGCTCTAAGCTCATCCACTTTATTCACTACACTCCTGGCATTAAAATAGACACATCTCAGACCTTCAGCCTGAGCACTTCCCTTCTCCATCACTCGTCTAACCTCCCTCTTACCCTGTTTACATTCCTTATCTATTTGCGAGCTAACCTCCTCGCTCTCAGTCCCCTCATTTCGATTCCCTCCCCCCAACCTTTCTAGTTTAAAGTCTCTCCAGTAGCCTTAGCCAACCTTCCCACCAGGATATTGGTCCCCCTGGGATTCAAGTGCCACCCGTCTTTTTTAAACAGGTCACACCTGCCCCTAAAGAGGTCCCAATGATCCAAGTACCCAAATCCTTGTCCCTTGCTCCAGTCCCTCAGCCACGCATTCATTCTCCACCGATTCCTGTTCTCACTCTCCCGCGGCACAGGCAGCAATCCCGAGATTACTACCTTTGCATTCCTCTTTCTCAGCTGTCTACCTAACTCCCTATATTCTCTTTTCATGACCCCTTCCCTCTTCCTACCTATGTCAGCAG
This sequence comes from Mustelus asterias, assembly GCF_964213995.1. Classification (NCBI taxonomy): domain Eukaryota; kingdom Metazoa; phylum Chordata; class Chondrichthyes; order Carcharhiniformes; family Triakidae; genus Mustelus; species Mustelus asterias. Next base: position 145,791,500 of record NC_135806.1, on the reverse strand, counting down.
TACCTATTTGCATCACGACCTTCGGCTCCTCTCCCTCCCCCTTCAGGATTTCTGGGACTCGACCAGAGACATCCCAGACCCCTGCACCAGGGAGGCAAACCACCATCCGAGAGTCCCGTCTGTGTCCGCAAAAACGCCTATCTGACCCCCTCACCGTAGAGTCCCCAATTAGCACTACCCTCCTTTCCTTACCCTTTTGCACTACTGGGCCAGGCTCAGCTCCAGAGACACTGCCACCGCTGCTTCCCCCAGGTGGGCTGTCCTCCCCAGTAGTACTCAGACAGGAGTACTTATTATTAAGGGGCACATCCACCGGGGTGCTCACCATCAACCGAGCTTTCTCCTTCCTCACTGTTACCCAGTTACCCTCCTCCCGTGGTCCCGGTGTGACCACCTGCCGATAGCTCCTGTCAATGACCTCCTCACTATCCCTAACCCGGCGAAGGTCCTCGAGCTGCAATTCCAGTTCCCTAACATGGTCCCTTAGGAACCGCAGCTCAACACACCCAGCACAGATATGGTCGTCCGGGAGGCTAGGAGCCTCCAGGACCTCCCACATCCTACATTGGGAACAACATACTGGCCTCACACTCATAATTGCCCCTTTAAACACACAGGGGAAAAAAAAGTGAATGAAAATTTTAAACTTACCTTTCCTCCTCCTGTTTTCTCCAAAGCCCTGCTCTCACTGGGTCTTTTTTTTTAGGTTAGAGGAGGAGGGAGGGTGAGATACTCTACAAGTGTAGAGTATCGGGATTCCTCTCTGTTCCAATTTATTGGGGAAAAAAAAAAAATCTCTCTCTCCCAGACCTCCCTGCGCGACCACTTCCGGGTTTAGATATTTTTTAAGAAAAAACCCGCGAAAAAGTAAGTTAAAAATAACAGCGCTTACCTGCAGCACTCCTCTCGCGAATCTCTCCCTCTCTGCTGCACTTCCAAGACGCAATGAATGAAGCCTTGAAACGAGAAACCAGGAACAATTAGCCCGCGCCGCTCCCTGGTCCAAACTAGACCACTCTTTTGTATCCCTCCATTCCCACTCCGTTCATGTAGCTGTCTAGATAAGTCTTAAACGTTCCCAGTGTGTCCGCCTCCACCACCTTGCCCGGCAACACATTCCAGGCCCCCACGACCCTCTGTGTGAAATATGTCCTTCTGATATCTGTGTTAAACCTCCCCCCCTTCACCTTGAACCTATGACCCCTCGTGAACGTCACCACCGACCCGGGGAAAAGCTTCCCACCATTCACCCTATCTATGCCTTTCATAATTTTATACACCTCTATTAAGTCTCCCTTCATCCTCCGTCTTTCCAAGGAGAACAACCCCAGTTTCCCCAATCTCTCCTCATAACCAAGCCCCTCCATACCAGGCAACATCCTGGTAAACCTCCTCTGTACTCTCTCCAAAGCCTCCACGTCCTTCTGGTAGTGTGGCGACCAGAACTGGACGCAGTATTCCAAATGCGGCCGAACCAACGTTCTATACATCTGCAACATCAGACCCCAACTTTTATACTCTATGCCCCGTCCTATAAAGGCAAGCATGCCATATGCCTTCTTCACCACCTTCTCCAGTGACCACAATTCTGTAAACTTTAGGATAGTAATGGAAAAAGATGAGTGTTGTCCTATGGGTAAGGTACTGAATTGGGGGAAGGCTAACTACAGCCGGATTAGGCAGGATTTGGTGGCTGTTGATTGGGAGAGGCTGTTTGAGGGTAAATCCACATCTGGCATGTGGGAGTCTTTTAAGGAGCAGTTGATAGGACTGCAGGACAGGCATGTGCCTGTAAAGAGGAAGGATAGGAAAGGTAGGATTCGAGAGCCGTGGATAACCAGTGAAATTGTGGGTCGAATCAAAAAGAAAAAAGAAGCATACATGAGGTCCAGGCAGCTAAAAACAGATGGAGCACTGGAGGAATACAAAGTAGAAAAGAACTCAAACAGGCAGTTAGAAGGGCAGAAAGGGGTCACGAAATGTCCTTGGCAGACAGGATTAAGGAGAATCCTAAGGCATTTTATACATACGTTAGGAACAAGAGGGTTGTTAGGGAAAGAATCGGACCTCTCAGGGACAAAGGAAGGGAATTATGCTTAGAACCAAAGGAAGTAGGTGAGATCCTAAACGAATACTTTGCATCAGTATTCACAAAGGCGAGGGACATGTTGACTGGTAGTGTCTCTGAGAGATGTGTTGACCCGTTAGAAAAAATCTCAATTACAAGGGAGGAAGTGTTAGGTTTTTTAGGAAACATTAAGACAGACACATCCCCAGGGCCGGATGGCATCTATCCTAGACTCCTCAGGGAGGCAAGAGATGAAATTGCTGGGCCTCTAACAGAAATCTTTGTCTCTTCACTGGACACAGGTGAGGTCCCAGAAGATTGGAGGATAGCAAATGTGGTCCCGTTATTTAAGAAGGGTTGCAAGGATAACCCGGGTAATTATAGGCCGGTGAGCTTGATGTCCGTGGTAGGGAAATTGTTGGAGAAGATTCTTAGAGATAGGATATATGCGCATTTAGAACTGAATAATATCATTAGCGATAGACAACGTGGTTTTGTACGAGGGAGATCATGCCTCACAAATTTGGTTGAGTTTTTTGAGGAGGTGACGAAAACGATTGACGAGGGAAGGGCCGTAGATGTCGTCTATATGGATTTTAGTAAAGCGTTTGACAAGGTCCCTCATGGCAGGCTGGTGCAAAAGGTTAAATCTCACGGGATAAAAGGTGAGCTCGCTAGATGGGTGGAGAACTGGCTTAGCCATCGGAGACAGAGGGTAGCAGTGGAGGGGTCTTTTTCCGGTTGGAGGTCTGTGACTAGTGGAGTTCCGCAGGGCTCTGTACTGGGACCTCTGCTGTTTGTGATATATATAAATGATTTGGAGGAAGATGTAGCTGGTGTGATCAGTAAGTTTGCGGACGACATAAAGATTGCTGGAGTTGCGAATAGTGATGAACATTGTCAGAGAATACAGCAGGATATAGATAGGCTGGAACATTGGGCGGAGAAATGGCAGATGGAATTTAATCCAGATAAATGCGAAGTTTCGGTAGATCTAATGTAAGGGGGAGCTATACAATAAATGGCAGAACCATCAGGAGTATAGACACACAGAGGGACCTGGGTGTACAAGTCCACAGATCCTTAAAGGTGGCAGCACAGGTGGAGAGGGTGGTGAAGAAGGCATATGGCATGCTTGCCTTTATTGGACGGGGCATAGAATATAAAAGTTGGCATATGATGTTGCAGCTGTATATAACGATGGTTAGGCCACATTTGGAATACTGCGTCCAGTTCTGGTCGCCGCACTACCAGAAGGACGTGGAGGCTTTGGAGATAGTGCAGAGGAGGTTTACCAGGATGTTGCCTGGTATGGAGGGTCTTAGCTATGAGGAGAGATTGGGTAAACTGGGGTTGTTCTCCCAGGAAAGACGGAGGATGAGGGGTGACCTAATAGAGGTGTATAAAATTATGAAGGGCATAGATAGGGTGAACAGTGGGAAGCTTTTTCCCAGGTCGGAGATGACGAACACAAGGGGTTACGGGGTCAAGGTGAGGGGGGCAAGGTTCAACACAGATGTCAGGGGGACGTATTTTACACAGAGGGTGGTGGGGGCCTGGAATGCACTCCCAAGCAGGGTGATTGAGGCGGACACGCTGGGATCATTTAAGACTTATCTAGATAACCACATGAACAGACTGGGAATAGAGGGATACAAACGAATGGTCCAGTTGGGCACATGAGCGGCGCAGGCTTGGAGGGCCGAAGGGCCTGTTCCTGTGCTGTATTGTTCTTTGTTCTTCTTTGTTCTTTGTACTGCCCTCTTTGAAATATATATTAATGATGAAGGCTTTGGAAATGAATGGAAATCATCTCTAACTTTTCAGATGACAAAACGCGCGAGTAGAGCCGGTATAAAATGAGGAACGTAACATGCTCCAGGACTGGTGAAAGGGAGGATGAGATGTGTAAATGTGTTTGATCGGAAGGCAGGCAGAATGAGATGTTGCTGAATGGAATGGTACTCTTTCACAGGTCCAACGCTGAGTCCGATACGTTGGAACAGTCTCCCCCGCCAAAGGAGACACATATCCAGTGTGTGCGAGTGGGGGAAAGCCAGGGTTTTGTTGCCACTCTTCGAATGCGGCTGGATGAGGAAGCAAAGGCAAGAAAGGAGCGCGAGAAGAGGCGGCGGAGAGTTATACTGGAGCAGCTCCAAGCACACGAGGCTCAGGAGGTAAGAGGGGGCAGTCTGCATTGGAGTGACACTGAGGGCACAGTGTAACACTGCGATCAATGTGGATACAGTGACACTGCGATCAGTGTGGATGCAGTGACACTGCGATCAGTGTGGATGCAGTGACACTGCGATCACTATGGATACAGTGACACTGCGATCACTATGGATACAGTGACACTGGGATCACTATGGATACAGTGACACTGCGATCACTATGGATACAGTGACACTGCGATCACTATGGATACAGTGACACTGCGATCAATGTGGATACAGTGACACTGCGATCAGTGTGGATGCAGTGACACTGCGATCACTATGGATACAGTGACACTGCGATCACTATGGATACAGTGACACTGCGATCACTATGGATACAGTGACACTGGGATCACTATGGATACAGTGACACTGGGATCAATGTAGATGCAGTGACACTGGGATCAGTGTGGATGCAGTGACACAGGGATCAGTGTGGATGCAGTGACTCTGGGATCAGTGTGGATGCAGTGACACTGGGATCAGCGTGGATGAGTGACACTGGGATCAGTGTGGATGAGTGACACTGGGATCAGCGTGGATGCAGTGACTCTGGGATCAATGTGGATGCAGTGACACAGGGATCAGTGTGGATGCAGTGACACAGGGATCAGTGTGGATGCAGTGACACTGGGATCAGTGTGGATGCAGTGACTCTGGGATCAGTGTGGATGCAGTGACACTGGGATCAGTGTGGATGCAGTGACTCTGGGATCAGTGTGGATGCAGTGACACTGGGATCAGTGTGGATGCAGTGACTCTGGGATCAGTGTGGATGCATTGAGACTGGGATCAGTGTGGATGAGTGACACTGGGATCAGTGTGGATGAGTGACACTGGGATCAGCGTGGATGCAGTGACTCTGGGATCAATGTGGATGCAGTGACACTGGGATCAGTGTGGATGCAGTGACTCTGGGATCAGTGTGGATGCAGTGACACTGGGATCAGTGTGGATGCAGTGACTCTGGGATCAGTGTGGATGAGTGACACTGGGATCAATGTGGATGCAGTGACTCTGGGATCAGTGTGGATACAGTGACACTGGGATCAATGTGGATGCAGTGACTCTGGGATCAGTGTGGATACAGTGACACTGGGATCAGTGTGGATGCAGTGACTCTGGGATCAATGTGGATGCAGTGACTCTGGGATCAGTGTGGATGCAGTGACTCTGGGATCAGTGTGGATGCAGTGACTCTGGGATCAGTGTGGATGCAGTGACACTGGGATCAGTGTGGATGCAGTGACTCTGGGATCAATGTGGATGCAGTGACTCTGGGATCAGTGTGGATACAGTGACACTGGGATCAGTGTGGATGCAGTGACTCTGGGATCAATGTGGATGCAGTGACTCTGGGATCAGTGTGGATGCAGTGACTCTGGGATCAATGTGGATGCAGTGACTCTGGGATCAGTGTGGATACAGTGACACTGGGATCAGTGTGGATGCAGTGACTCTGGGATCAGTGTGGATGCAGTGACACTGGGATCAGTGTGGATGCAGTGACTCTGGGATCAATGTGGATGCAGTGACTCTGGGATCAGTGTGGATGCAGTGACACTGGGATCAGTGTGGATGCAGTGACTCTGGGATCAATGTGGATGCAGTGACTCTGGGATCAATGTGGATGCAGTGACTCTGGGATCAGTGTGGATGCAGTGACTCTGGGATCAGTGTGGATGCAGTGACACTGGGATCAGTGTGGATGCAGTGACTCTGGGATCAGTGTGGATGCAGTGACACTGGGATCAGTGTGGATGCAGTGACACTGGGATCACTGTGGATGCAGTGACTCTGGGATCAATGTGGATGCAGTGACTCTGGGATCAGTGTGGATGCAGTGACTCTGGGATCAGTGTGGATGCAGTGACTCTGGGATCGGTGTGGATGCAGTGACTCTGGGATCGGTGTGGATGCAGTGACTCTGGGATCAATGTGGATGCAGTGACTCTGGGATCAGTGTGGATGCAGTGACTCTGGGATCAGTGTGGATGCAGTGACTCTGGGATCGGTGTGGATGCAGTGACTCTGGGATCGGTGTGGATGCAGTGACTCTGGGATCGGTGTGGATGCAGTGACTCTGGGATCAATGTGGATGCAGTGACTCTGGGATCAGTGTGGATGCAGTGACTCTGGGATCAGTGTGGATGCAGTGACTCTGGGATCAATGTGGATGCAGTGACTCTGGGATCAGTGTGGATGCAGTGACTCTGGGATCAGTGTGGATGCAGTGACACTGGGATCAGTGTGGATGCAGTGACACTGCGATCAGTGTGGATGCAGTGACACTGCGATCAGTGTGGATGCAGTGACACTGCGATCAGTGTGGATGCAGTGACACTGCGATCACTATGGATACAGTGACACTGCGATCACTATGGATACAGTGACACTGGGATCACTATGGATACAGTGACACTGCGATCACTATGGATACAGTGACACTGCGATCACTATGGATACAGTGACACTGCGATCAATGTGGATACAGTGACACTGCGATCAGTGTGGATGCAGTGACACTGCGATCACTATGGATACAGTGACACTGCGATCACTATGGATACAGTGACACTGCGATCACTATGGATACAGTGACACTGGGATCACTATGGATACAGTGACACTGGGATCAATGTAGATGCAGTGACACTGGGATCAGTGTGGATGCAGTGACACAGGGATCAGTGTGGATGCAGTGACTCTGGGATCAGTGTGGATGCAGTGACACTGGGATCAGCGTGGATGAGTGACACTGGGATCAGTGTGGATGAGTGACACTGGGATCAGCGTGGATGCAGTGACTCTGGGATCAATGTGGATGCAGTGACACAGGGATCAGTGTGGATGCAGTGACACAGGGATCAGTGTGGATGCAGTGACACTGGGATCAGTGTGGATGCAGTGACTCTGGGATCAGTGTGGATGCAGTGACACTGGGATCAGTGTGGATGCAGTGACTCTGGGATCAGTGTGGATGCAGTGACACTGGGATCAGTGTGGATGCAGTGACTCTGGGATCAGTGTGGATGCATTGAGACTGGGATCAGTGTGGATGAGTGACACTGGGATCAGTGTGGATGAGTGACACTGGGATCAGCGTGGATGCAGTGACTCTGGGATCAATGTGGATGCAGTGACACTGGGATCAGTGTGGATGAGTGACACTGGGATCAGTGTGGATGCAGTGACTCTGGGATCAATGTGGATGCAGTGACACTGGGATCAGTGTGGATGCAGTGACACTGGGATCAGTGTGGATGCAGTGACACTGGGATCAATGTTGATGCAGTGACACTGGGATCAGTGTGGATGCAGTGACTCTGGGATCAATGTGGATGCAGTGACTCTGGGATCAGTGTGGATGAGTGACACTGGGATCAGTGTGGATGCAGTGACACTGGGATCAGTGTGGATGCAGTGACTCTGGGATCAATGTGGATGCAGTGACTCTGGGATCAGTGTGGATGAGTGACACTGGGATCAATGTGGATGCAGTGACTCTGGGATCAGTGTGGATGAGTGACACTGGGATCAGTGTGGATGCAGTGACTCTGGGATCAATGTGGATGCAGTGACACTGGGATCAGTGTGGATGCAGTGACTCTGGGATCAGTGTGGATGCAGTGACACTGGGATCAGTGTGGATGCAGTGACTCTGGGATCAGTGTGGATGAGTGACACTGGGATCAATGTGGATGCAGTGACTCTGGGATCAGTGTGGATACAGTGACACTGGGATCAATGTGGATGCAGTGACTCTGGGATCAGTGTGGATACAGTGACACTGGGATCAGTGTGGATGCAGTGACTCTGGGATCAATGTGGATGCAGTGACTCTGGGATCAGTGTGGATGCAGTGACTCTGGGATCAGTGTGGATGCAGTGACTCTGGGATCAGTGTGGATGCAGTGACACTGGGATCAGTGTGGATGCAGTGACACTGGGATCAGTGTGGATGCAGTGACACTGGGATCAGTGTGGATGCAGTGACTCTGGGATCAATGTGGATGCAGTGACTCTGGGATCAGTGTGGATACAGTGACACTGGGATCAGTGTGGATGCAGTGACTCTGGGATCAATGTGGATGCAGTGACTCTGGGATCAGTGTGGATGCAGTGACTCTGGGATCAATGTGGATGCAGTGACTCTGGGATCAGTGTGGATACAGTGACACTGGGATCAGTGTGGATGCAGTGACTCTGGGATCAGTGTGGATGCAGTGACACTGGGATCAGTGTGGATGCAGTGACTCTGGGATCAATGTGGATGCAGTGACTCTGGGATCAGTGTGGATGCAGTGACACTGGGATCAGTGTGGATGCAGTGACTCTGGGATCAATGTGGATGCAGTGACTCTGGGATCAATGTGGATGCAGTGACTCTGGGATCAGTGTGGATGCAGTGACTCTGGGATCAGTGTGGATGCAGTGACACTGGGATCAGTGTGGATGCAGTGACTCTGGGATCAGTGTGGATGCAGTGACACTGGGATCAGTGTGGATGCAGTGACACTGGGATCACTGTGGATGCAGTGACTCTGGGATCAATGTGGATGCAGTGACTCTGGGATCAGTGTGGATGCAGTGACTCTGGGATCAGTGTGGATGCAGTGACTCTGGGATCGGTGTGGATGCAGTGACTCTGGGATCGGTGTGGATGCAGTGACTCTGGGATCAATGTGGATGCAGTGACTCTGGGATCAGTGTGGATGCAGTGACTCTGGGATCAGTGTGGATGCAGTGACTCTGGGATCGGTGTGGATGCAGTGACTCTGGGATCGGTGTGGATGCAGTGACTCTGGGATCGGTGTGGATGCAGTGACTCTGGGATCAATGTGGATGCAGTGACTCTGGGATCAGTGTGGATGCAGTGACTCTGGGATCGGTGTGGATGCAGTGACACTGGGATCAGTGTGGATGCAGTGACACTGGGATCAGTGTGGATGCAGTGACACTGGGATCAGTGTGGATGCAGTGACTCTGGGATCAGTGTGGATGCAGTGACTCTGGGATCAATGTGGATGCAGTGACACTGGGATCAGTGTGGATGCAGTGACACTGGGATCAGGGTGGATGCAGTGACACAGGGATCAGTGTGGATGCAGTGACTCTGGGATCAATGTGGATGCAGTGACACTGGGATCAGTGTGGATGCAGTGACACTGGGATCAGTGTGGATGCAGTGACACTGGGATCGGTGTGGATGCAGTGACTCTGGGATCAGGGTGGATGCAGTGACTCTGGGATCAGTGTGGATGCAGTGACACTGGGATCAGTGTGGTTGCAGTGACTCTGGGATCAGTGTGGATGCAGTGACACTGGGATCAGTGTGGATGCAGTGACTCTGGGATCAGGGTGGATGCAGTGACACTGGGATCAGTGTGGATGCAGTGACACTGGGATCAGTGTGGATGCAGTGACACTGGGATCAGTGTGGATGCAGTGACTCTGGGATCAGTGTGGATGCAGTGACACTGGGATCAGTGTGGATGCAGTGACACTGGGATCAGTGTGGATGCAGTGACACTGGGATCAGTGTGGATGCAGTGACACTGGGATCAGTGTGGATGCAGTGACACTGGGATCAGTGTGGATGCAGTGACACTGGGATCAGTGTGGATGCAGTGACACTGGGATCAGTGTGGATGCAGTGACACTGGGATCAGTGTGGACGCAGTGACTCTGGGATCAGTGTGGATGCAGTGACTCTGGGATCGGTGTGGATGCAGTGACACTGGGATCAATGTGGATGCAGTGACTCTGGGATCAGTGTGGATGCAGTGACACTGGGATCAATGTGGATGCAGTGACACTGGGATCAGGGTGGATGCAGTGACTCTGGGATCAGGGTGGATGCAGTGACTCTGGGATCAGTGTGGATGCAGTGACACTGGGATCAGGGTGGATGCAGTGACTCTGGGATCAGGGTGGATGCAGTGACTCTGGGATCAGTGTGGATGCAGTGACACTGGGATCAGTGTGGATGCAGTGACTCTGGGATCAGTGTGGATGCAGTGACACTGCATTCAGGGTGGATGCAGTGACTCTGGGATCAGGGTGGATGCAGTGACTCTGGGATCAGTGTGGATGCAGTGACACTGGGATCAGTGTGGATGCAGTGACTCTGGGATCAGTGTGGATGCAGTGACACTGGGATCAGGGTGGATGCAGTGACTCTGGGATCAGTGTGGATGCAGTGACACTGGGATCAGTGTGGATGCAGTGACACTGGGATCAGTGTGGATGCAGTGACTCTGGGATCAGTGTGGATGCAGTGACACTGGGATCAGTGTGGATGCAGTGACTCTGGTATCAATGTGGATGCAGTGACTCTGGGATCAGTGTGGATGCAGTGACTCTGGGATCAGTGTGGATGCAGTGACTCTGGGATCGGTGTGGATGCAGTGACACTGGGATCAGTGTGGACGCAGTGACTCTGGGATCAGTGTGGATGCAGTGACTCTGGGATCAGTGTGGATGCAGTGACTCTGGGATCAGTGTGGATGAGTGACACTGGGATCAATGTGGGTACAGTGACTCTGGGATCAGTGTGGATGCAGTGACACTGGGATCAGTGTGGATGCAGTGACACTGGGATCAGTGTGGATGCAGTGACTCTGGGATCAGTGTGGATGCAGTGACACTGGGATCAGGGTGGATGCAGTGACACTGGGATCAGTGTGGATGCAGTGACACTGGGATCAGTGTGGATGCAGTGACTCTGGGATCAGTGTGGATGCAGTGACACTGGGATCAGTGTGGATGCAGTGACTCTGGGATCAGTGTGGATGCAGTGACTCTGGGATCAATGTGGATGCAGTGACTCTGGGATCAGTGTGGATGCAGTGACACTGGGATCAGTGTGGATGCAGTGACACTGGGATCAGGGTGGATGCAGTGACACTGGGATCAGTGTGGATGCAGTGACTCTGGGATCAGTGTGGATGCAGTGACACTGGGATCAGTGTGGATGCAGTGACTCTGGGATCAGTGTGGATGCAGTGACTCTGGTATCAATGTGGATGCAGTGACTCTGGGATCAGTGTGGATGCAGTGACTCTGGGATCAATGTGGATGCAGTGACTCTGGGATCAATGTGGATGCAGTGACACTGGGATCAGTGTGGATGCAGTGACACTGGGATCAGTGTGGATGCAGTGACACTCGGATCAGTGTGGATGCAGTGACTCTGGGATCAGTGTGGATGCAGTGACACTGGGATCAGTGTGGATGCAGTGACTCTGGGATCAGTGTGGATGCAGTGACTCTGGGATCAATGTGGATGCAGTGACTCTGGGATCAGTGTGGATGCAGTGACACTGGGATCAGTGTGGATGCAGTGACACTGGGATCAGGGTGGATGCAGTGACACTGGGATCAGTGTGGATGCAGTGACTCTGGGATCAGTGTGGATGCAGTGACACTGGGATCAGTGTGGATGCAGTGACTCTGGGATCAGTGTGGATGCAGTGACTCTGGTATCAATGTGGATGCAGTGACTCTGGGATCAGTGTGGATGCAGTGACTCTGGGATCAGTGTGGATGCAGTGACTCTGGGATCAGTGTGGATGCAGTGACTCTGGGATCAGTGTGGATGCAGTGACACTGGGATCAGTGTGGATGCAGTGACTCTGGGATCAATGTGGATGCAGTGACACTGGGATCAGTGTGGATGCAGTGACTCTGGGATCAGTGTGGATGCAGTGACTCTGGGATCAGTGTGGATGCAGTGACTCTGGGATCAGTGTGGATGCAGTGACTCTGGGATCAGTGTGGATGCAGTGACTCTGGGATCAGTGTGGATGCAGTGACTCTGGGATCAGGGTGGATGCAGTGACTCTGGGATCAGTGTGGATGCAGTGACTCTGGGATCAGTGTGGATGTAGTGACTCTGGGATCAGTGTGGATGCAGTGACACTGGGATCAGTGTGGATGCAGTGACTCTGGGATCAGTGTGGATGCAGTGACTCTGGGATCAGTGTGGATGCAGTGACTCTGGGATCAGTGTGGATGCAGTGACTCTGGGATCAGTGTGGATGCAGTGACTCTGGGATCAGTGTGGATGCAGTGACTCTGGGATCAGTGCGGATGCAGTGACTCTGGGATCAGTGTGGATGCAGTGACTCTGGGATCAGTGTGGATGCAGTGACACTGGGATCAGTGTGGATGCAGTGACTCTGGGATCAATGTGGATGCAGTGACTCTGGGATCAGTGTGGATGCAGTGACACTGGGATCAGTGTGGATGCAGTGACACTGGGATCAGTGTGGATGCAGTGACACTGGGATCAGTGTGGATGCAGTGACACTGGGATCAATGTGGATGCAGTGACTCTGGTATCAATGTGGATGCAGTGACACTGGGATCAGTGTGGATGCAGTGACACTGGGATCAGTGTGGATGCAGTGACACTGGGATCAGTGTGGATGCAGTGACACTGGGATCAGTGTGGATGCAGTGACACTGGGATCAGTGTGGATGCAGTGACTCTGGGATCAATGTGGATGCAGTGACTCTGGGATCAGTGTGGATGCAGTGACTCTGGTATCAATGTGGATGCAGTGACACTGGGATCAGTGTGGATGCAGTGACACTGGGATCAGTGTGGATGCAGTGACTCTGGGATCAGTGTGGATGCAGTGACTCTGGGATCAGTGTGGATGCAGTGACTCTGGGATCAGTGTGGATGCAGTGACTCTGGGATCAGTGTGGATGCAGTGACACTGGGATCAGTGTGGATGCAGTGACTCTGGGATCAATGTGGATGCAGTGACTCTGGGATCAGTGTGGATGCAGTGACTCTGGGATCAGTGTGGATGCAGTGACACAGGGATCAGTGTGGATGCAGTGACACAGGGATCAGTGTGGATGCAGTGACTCTGGGATCAGTGTGGATGCAGTGACTCTGGGATCAGTGTGGATGCAGTGACTCTGGGATCAGTGTGGATGCAGTGACACAGGGATCAGTGTGGATGCAGTGACACAGGGATCAGTGTGGATGCAGTGACACTGGGATCAGTGTGGATGCAGTGACTCTGGGATCAGTGTGGATACAGTGACTCTGGGATCAGTGTGGATGCAGTGACTCTGGGATCAGTGTGGATGCAGTGACTCTGGGATCAGTGTGGATGCAGTGACTCTGGGATCAGTGTGGATGCAGTGACTCTGGGATCAGGGTGGATGCAGTGACTCTGGGATCAATGTGGATGCAGTGACTCTGGGATCAGTGTGGATGCAGTGACTCTGGGATCAGTGTGGATGCAGTGACTCTGGGATCAGTGTGGATGCAGTGACTCTGGGATCAGTGTGGATGCAGTGACTCTGGGAACAGTGTGGATGCAGTGACACTGGGATCAATGTGGATGTAGTGACTCTGGGATCAATGTGGATGCAGTGACTCTGGGATCAGTGTGGATGCAGTGACACTGGGATCAGTGTGGATGCAGTGACACTGGGATCAGTGTGGATGCAGTGACACTGGGATCAATGTGGATACAGTGACTCTGGGATCAGTGTGGATGTAGTGACTCTGGGATCAGTGTGGATGCAGTGACACTGGGATCGGTGTGGATACAGTGACACTGGGATCAGTGTGGATGCAGTGACACTGGGATCGGTGTGGATGCAGTGACTCTGGGATCAATGTGGATGCAGTGACTCTGGGATCAATGTGGATGCAGTGACTCTGGGATCAGTGTGGATGCAGTGACTCTGGGATCAGTGTGGATGCAGTGACTCTGGGATCAGTGTGGATGCAGTGACTCTGGGAACAGTGTGGATGCAGTGACACTGGGATCAATGTGGATGTAGTGACTCTGGGATCAATGTGGATGCAGTGACTCTGGGATCAGTGTGGATGCAGTGACACTGGGATCAGTGTGGATGCAGTGACACTGGGATCAGTGTGGATGCAGTGACACTGGGATCAATGTGGATACAGTGACTCTGGGATCAGTGTGGATGTAGTGACTCTGGGATCAGTGTGGATGCAGTGACACTGGGATCGGTGTGGATACAGTGACACTGGGATCAGTGTGGATGCAGTGACACTGGGATCGGTGTGGATGCAGTGACTCTGGGATCAGTGTGGATGCAGTGACTCTGGGATCAGTGTGGATGCAGTGACACTGGGATCAATGTGGATGCAGTGACTCTGGTATCAATGTGGATGCAGTGACACTGGGATCAGTGTGGATGCAGTGACTCTGGGATCAGTGTGGGTGCAGTGACACTGGGATCAGTGTGGATGCAGTGACTCTGGGATCAGTGTGGATGCAGTGACACTGGGATCAGTGTGGATGCAGTGACTCTGGGATCAGTGTGGATGCAGTGACTCTGGGATCAGTGTGGATGCAGTGACTCTGGGATCAGTGTGGATGCAGTGACACTGGGATCAGGGTGGATGCAGTGACACTGGGATCAGTGTGGATGCAGTGACACTGGGATCAGTGTGGATGCAGTGACTCTGGGATCAGTGTGGATGCAGTGACTCTGGGATCAGTGTGGATGCAGTGACTCTGGGATCAGTGTGGATGCAGTGACTCTGGGATCAGTGTGGATGCAGTGACACTGGGATCAGTGTGGATGCAGTGACTCTGGGATCAATGTGGATGCAGTGACTCTGGGATCAGTGTGGATGCAGTGACTCTGGGATCAGTGTGGATGCAGTGACACAGGGATCAGTGTGGATGCAGTGACACAGGGATCAGTGTGGATGCAGTGACTCTGGGATCAGTGTGGATGCAGTGACTCTGGGATCAGTGTGGATGCAGTGACTCTGGGATCAGTGTGGATGCAGTGACACAGGGATCAGTGTGGATGCAGTGACACTGGGATCAGTGTGGATGCAGTGACACTGGGATCGGTGTGGATGCAGTGACACTGGGATCAATGTGGATGCAGTGACACTGGGATCAGTGTGGATGCAGTGACTCTGGGATCGGTGTGGATGCAGTGACACTGGGATCAATGTGGATGCAGTGACACTGGGATCAGTGTGGATGCAGTGACTCTGGGATCGGTGTGGATGCAGTGACTCTGGGATCAGTGTGGATGCAGTGACACAGGGATCAGTGTGGATGCAGTGACACTGGGATCAGTGTGGATGCAGTGACACTGGGATCGGTGTGGATGCAGTGACACTGGGATCAATGTGGATGCAGTGACACTGGGATCAGTGTGGATGCAGTGACTCTGGGATCGGTGTGGATGCAGTGACACTGGGATCAATGTGGATGCAGTGACACTGGGATCAGTGTGGATGCAGTGACTCTGGGATCGGTGTGGATGCAGTGACTCTGGGATCGGTGTGGATGCAGTGACTCTGGGATCAGTGTGGATGCAGTGACACTGGGATCAGTGTGGATGCAGTGACTCTGGGATCAGTGTGGATGCAGTGACACTGGGATCAGTGTGGATGCAGTGACTCTGGGATCAATGTGGATGCAGTGACTCTGGGATCAGTGTGGATGCAGTGACTCTGGGATCGGTGTGGATGCAGTGACACTGGGATCGGTGTGGATGCAGTGACTCTGGGATCAATGTGGATGCAGTGACTCTGGGATCAGTGTGGATGCAGTGACTCTGGGATCAGGGTGGATTTGGATTTCAAGAAGTTATAAATTACTCTTGGGAATAAAGGGATGAAAGGATGTGGGAGGAATATTTTGTTGAGTTGGTTGATGAGCTCTGATCAGAATGATTGGGGGAGAGGTTCAGCGGGTCGAACGGCCTCTTGCTGCTGCGATGTTCGCTGTTTCGAAGCAGCGCTGATTGCGTGTTGTTGATTGTAGGAAGTGTATCGTGAGGAGCAGCTGGTGAATCGGTTGATGCGTCAGTCACTGCAGGAGAGGCGCATTGCTGTCCAGCTGATGCATGCTCGTCACGAGAAACAGATCATTGTGCAGAATCGCACCTTTCGCGAGAAGCAGTATGAGGAGAAACGCTTGCAGGAGTTCCTGGAAGTGTTGGACAAAGAGGCGGTATGTCACTTCACAGAAACTCTCACTGTTGTTCAGTCAAAGCTCAGGAGGCCTTTTAGTCCATCAAGGCTATCACCGCAAAGCTCTAGGATCTGAAGGCACAACGTCAGAATACAGGGACGACCCTTTAGGACTGAGATGAGGAGGAATTTCTTCAGCCAGAGGGTGGTGAATCTGTGGAGCTCTTTGCTGCAGAAGGCTGTGGAGACCGGGTCATTGAGTGTCTTTAAGGCAGAGATAGATTCTCTGGTTCTTGGTCTACAGTTCTCTGTTTTCTCTTTACCTCCATTCTTGAATAGCCCGATAGAGCTCGATAGGGCGGCACGGTGGTTACCACTGCTGCCTCACAGCACCAGGAACCCGGGTTTGATTCCTGGCTTGGGTCACTTTCCATGTGGAGTTTGCACGTTCTCCCCGTGTCTGCATGGGTTTCCTCCGGGTGCTCTGGTTCCCTCCCACAGTCCAAAGATGTGTGGGTTAGGGTGCATTCACAGAATCACAGAATACTCCAGTACAGAAGAGGCTCTTCAGCCCATCGAGTCTGCACCGACGCATGAAAGGCCCTGACCTGCCCACCTGACTCCACTTGCCAGCACTTGGCTCATAGCCCTGAATGTTATGATGTTCCAAGTGTTCATCCAGGTACTTTTTAAAGGATGTGAGGAATCCCGCCTTCACCACCCTCCCAGGCAGCGCATTCCAGACCCTCACCACCCCCCTAAACCTCCCACCCCTCACTTTTAACTTGTGTCCCCTCGTAACTGACCCTTCAACTAAGGGGAACAGCTGCTCCCTATCCACCCTCTACATGCCCCTCATAATCTTGAATCAGGTCACCCCCTCATTCTTTTCTGCTCCAGAGAAACCAACCCAAGCCTATTGGGATTGTGATGTGTGCAGACTCGATGGGCCAAATGGCCTCCTTCTGCACTGTAGGATTCTATGATTCTATCCCCGTAACCCCACGCATTTACCCTGCTAATCCCCTTGAGCTTAAGTGTCAATTTAGCATGGCCAATCCCCCTAACCCGCACATGTGGGAAGAAACCAGAGCACCCGGAGGAAACCCATGTAGACACGGGGAGAATGTGTGTGGAGTTTGCACAGTCACCCAAGGCTGGATTGAACCTGGGTCCTTGGTGCTGTGAGGCAGCAATACTAACCACTGTGCCACCGTGCCGCACATTTTTGATTGGGATAAACTCCTGCTGACTATTTTGGGCCAGTTGTTAGAATACCTGCCGCTGCTACTGACCTGTATCTTAGCTTGTTTACCCAGTTCACCTCAGACAACTCCTCCCTCATCCCATTATAATCGCCCTTATTTAAGACTCTAGTTTTGGACCCATTCACCCTTAACCTGTATCTGGAATTCTGTCATATTGTGGTCACTGCCCCCTAGGGGGTCCCCACAAATTCTTCTTCTATGCTACCCTTGATGGTTTGGTTTGTCCAATCAATATGCAGATTAAAATCTCCCCTGATAATTGCAGTTCACTGTGAACATGCCCTCGATGTTTCCCCATTAATGTCCTGACTTCAACAACTCATTGTTATGCAATGAGAAAGGATTAGTTGGCAATCTCGTTGCGAGAGAACCCTTGGCCGGGGGGGGGGGGGGGGGGGGGGGGTGAGTGACCATAATATGGTAGAATTCTCTATCAAGATGGATAATGATGTAGTTGATTCTGAGACCAGGGTCCTGAATCTGAATATGATGGTGTGAGGCATGAATTGGCCATGACGGACTGGGAAACATTGCTGAAAGGAAAGACAGTAGACAGGCAATGGGAGGCATTTAAAGAACAAATAGGTGAACTCCAGAGGTTGTTTATTCCAGTTTGACACAAGGGTGGTCAGGGAATTGTGGCCAAACCATGGCTTACAAGGGAAATTAGAGATAGGATCAGATTCAAGGAAGAAGCAAACAAATTGGCAAGAAAAAGAATAGGCCTGAGGATTGGGAGCAGTTTAAAATTCAGCAAAGGAGGACCAAGGGATTGATTAAGAAGGGAAAAATGGAGTATGAACGTAAGCTAGCGGGGAACATAAAAACTGACTGCAAAAGACTCAAGGATGGTGCAGGAGGGAGGGATTCAGATACCTGGATAATTGGGGATCATTCTGGGGTCGGTGGGACCTCTGCAAACGGGATGGTCGACACCTGAACCAGAGGGGTACCAATATCTTGGGGGGGAAATTTGCTAATGCTCTTCGGGAGGGTTTAAACTAATTCAGCAGGGGGGTGGGTACCTGAATTGTAGCTCCGGTGTACAGGAGGTTGAGAGTAGTGAGGTCATGGATAAGGTTTCAATGTCGCAGGAGTGTACTGGCAGGCAGGAAGGTGGTTTGAAGTGTGTATACTTCAACGCAGGAGCATCCGGAATAAGGTGGGTGAACTTGCAGCATGGGTTGGTACCTGGGACTTCGATGTTGTGGCCATTTCGGAGACATGGATAGAGCAGGAACAGGAATGGTTGTTGCAGGTTCCGGGGTTTAGATGTTTCAGTAAGAGCAGGGAAGGTGGTAAAAGAGGGGGAGGTGTGGCATTGTTAGTCAAGAACAGTATTACGGTGGCAGAAAGGATGTTTGATGAGGACTCGTCTACTGAGATAGTATGGGCTGAGGTTAGAAACAGGAAAGGAGAGGTCACTTAGTTGGGAGTTTTCTATCGGCCTCTGAAAAGTTCCAGAGATGTAGAGGAAAAGATTGCAAAGATGATTCTGGATTGGAGCGAAAGTAACAGGGTAGTTGTTATGGGGGACTTTAACTTTACAAATATTGACGGGAATCGCTTTAGTTCGAGTACTTTAGAGAGGTCAATTTTTGTCCAATAAAGAACAAAGAACAAAGAACAGTACAGCACAGGAAACAGGCCCTTCGGCCCTCCAAGCCTGTGCCGCTCCTTGGTCCAACTAGGCCATTCGTTTGTATCCCTCCATTCCCAGGCTGCTCATGTGACTATCCAGGTAAGTCTTAAACGATGTCAGCGTGCCTGCCTCCACCACCCTACTTGGCAGCGCATTCCAGGCCCCCACCACCCTCTGTGTAAAAAACATCCCTCTAATATCTGAGTTATACTTCGTCCCTTTCACCTTGAGCCCGTGACCCCTCGTGATCGTCACTTCCGATCTGGGAAAAAGCTTCCCACCGTTCACCCTATCTATACCCTTCATAATCTTGTACACCTCTATTAGATCTCCCCTCATTCTCCGTCTTTCCAGGGAGAACAACCCCAGTTTACCCAATCTCTCCTCATAGCTAAGACCCTCCATACCAGGCAACATCCTGGTAAACCTTCTCTGCACTCTCTCTAACGCCTCCACGTCCTTCTGGTAGTGCGGCGACCAGAACTGGACGCAGTACTCCAAATGTGGCCTAACCAGCATTCTATACAGCTGCATCATCAGACTCCAGCTTTTATACTCTATACCCTGTCCTATAAAGGCAAGCATACCGTGGATGTCGTCTATATGGACTTTAGTAAAGCGTTTGACAAAGTCCCTCATGGTAGGTTGGTGCAAAAGGTTGGATCTCATGGGATAAAGGGGGAGGTGGCTAGATGGGTGGAGAACTGGCTTGGTCACAGAAGACAGAGGGTGGTAGTGGAAGGGTCTTTTTCCGGCTGGATGCCTGTGACTAGTGGTGTTCCGCAGGGCTCTGTATTGGGACCTCTGCTGTTTGTGATTTATATAAACGATCTGAAAGAAGGTGTAACTGGGGTGATCAGTAAGTTTGCGGACGACACAAAATTGGCAGGACTCGCAGAGAGTGAGGAACATTGTCAGAGGCTACAAAAGGATATAGATAGGCTGGAAATTTGGGCAAAGAAATGGCAGATGGAGTTCAATCCAGATAAATGCGAAGTGATGCATTTTGGTAGAACTAACGTACAGGGGAGCTATACGATAAATGGCAGAACCATAAAGGGTGTAGATACGCAGAGGGACCTGGGTGTGCAAGTCCACAGATCCTTGAAGGTGACGTCACAGGTGGAGAAGGTGGTGAAGAAGGCATATGGCATGCTTGCCTTTATAGGACGGGGCATAGAGTATAAAAGTTGGGGTCTGATGTGCAGTTGTATAGAACGTTGGTTCGGCCGCATTTGGAATACTGCGCCCAGTTCTGGTCGCCACACTACCAGAAGGACATGGAGGCTTTAGAGAGAGTGCAGAGGAGGTTTACCAGGATGTTGCCTGGTATGGAAGGGCTTAGTTCTGAGGAGAGATTGGGTAAACTGGGGTTGTTCTCACTGGAAAGACGGAGGATAAGGAGTGACCTAATAGAGGTGTATAAAATGATGAAAGGCATAGATAGGGTGAACGGTGGGAAGCTTTTCCCCAGGTCGGTGGTGACGTTCACGAGCGGTCATAGCTTCAAGGTGAAGGGGGGGAGGTTTAACACGGATATCAGAAGGACATATTTTACACAGAGGGTGGTGGGGGCCTGGAATGCGCTGCCGGGCAAGGTGGTGGAGGCAGACACACTGGGAACGTTTAAGACTTATCTCGATAGCCACATGAACGGAGTGGGAATGGAGGGATACAAAAGAATGGTCTAGTTGGGACCAGGGAGCGGCGCGGGCTTGGAGGGCCGAAGGGCCTGTTCCTGTGCTGTATTGTTCTTTGTTCTTTGTTCTTTATATGCCTTCTTCACCACCTTCTCCACCTGTGTTGCCACCTTCAAGGATTTGTGGACTTGCACACCTAGGTCCCTCTCTTCGATACTCTATACTTCTATACTCTTGATGGCTTTGCCATTTATTGTGTAACTCCTCCCGACATTATTTCTTCCAAAATGCATCACTTCGCATTTATCTGGATTAAATTCCATCTGCCACCTCTCTGCCCAATTTTCCAGCCTATCTATATCCTGCTGTATTGCCCGACAATGCTCTTCGCTATCCGCAATGTGTACAGGAGGGTTTCCTGACACAGTATGTAGATGGGCCAACAAGAGGTGAGGCCACATTGGATTTGGTACTGGTAATGAACCAGGCCAGGTGTTAGATTTGGAGGTAGGTGAGCACTTTGGTGACAGTGACCACAATTCGGTTACGTTTACTTTAGCGATGGAAAAGGAGAGGTATATACCGCAGGGCAAGAGTTACAGCTGGGGGAAAGGAAATTATGATGTGACTCGGTGAGATTTAGGATGCACAGGATGGGGAAGGAAACTGCAGGGGATGGGCACAATTAAAATGTGGAGCTTGTTCAAGGAACAGCTACTGCGTGTCATAATAGAAATAATCTGAATCTCCGAAAGAGCATCTTACCCAGGCAAATCACCTAACCCACACATCTTTGGGCTGTCGGAGGAAACCAGAGCACCCGGAGGAAACCCATGCAGACACGGGGAGAATGTGCAAACTCCACACAGACAGTGACCCAAGCTGGGAATTGAACCCGGGTCCCTGGTGTTGTGAGGCAGCAGTGGTAGCAATTACAAGCTGTTACAATTACAAACTCGCTTTTCAGAGAAATAATTTATCTCTCCTTGCTCAATCAAAACCCCTCATTATTTTGAAAGGACCTTTTATGAACATACTTACTATAGCAGGAGAAGGCCCTTCAGCCCATCGAGCGAACTCTACTATTCAAACAGATCATGGCTGATCATCTACCTGAAGTCACTTTCCCACATTATCCCATATTTTTTGACATCATTAGTATCCAGAAAAGTGACAATTTCTGTCAGGAACATGCTCAGTGACTGAGCTTCCAGAGACTCGGGGGTCGAGAATTCTAAAGCTTCTCTGCCCTCATGGTGAAGAAACTCCTCCTCATCTCAGTCACACAAAACCAAGGAGCAGGAGGAGGCCACCAGGCCCTTGGAGCCTGCCCTGCCATTCAATACCATCATGGCTGATCTATGCCAGCCTCAACTCCTTTTCTGTGCCATTTCCCCATAGTCCTCTATTCCTCAATCTATCAAATATTTATCCACCTCCACTTTAAATACTTCTAATGATCCAGCCTCCACCACCCTTTGGGGCAGAGAATCCCAGAGATTCACCACCCTCTGTGAGAAAGAATTTCCACACAACTCCATTTTAAATACCCGCTCTTTATCTTGTAGCTCTGTCCCCTTGTTTGAGACTCTCCCACGAGTGAAAACATCTCACCATCTACCCTGTCAAGCAGCTGCAGTCCTAAATAACCTGCCCCTTATCCTGAGATTGTGTCTCCTGGTTTTAGACTCATTATGATGTGGAGATGCCGGCGTTGGACTGGGGTAAACACAGTAAAAAGTCTCACAACACCAGGTTAAAGTCCAACAGGTTTATTTGGTAGCAAAAGCCACTAGCTTTCGGAGCGCTCGCTGCCCCTTCGTCAGGTGAGTGGCTCACCTGATGAAGGAGCAACGCTCCGAAAGCTAGTGGCTTTTGTTACCAAATAAACCTGTTGGACTTGAACCTGGTGTTGTTAAACTTCTTACTCTGTTTAGACTCACTAGCCTGAGGAAACCTCCTGATTGATTTATTATTGTCACATGTATTAACATACAGTGAAAAGTATTGTTTCTTGCGCGCTATACAGACAAAGCATACTGTTCATAGAGAAGGAAAGGAGAGAGTGCAGAATGTAGTGTTACAGTCATAGCTAGGGTGTAGAGAAAGATCAACTTAATGCAAGGTAAGTCCATTCAAAAGTCTGACAGCAGCAGGGAAGAAGCTGTTCTTGAGTCGGTCGGTACGTGACCTCAGACTTTTGTAACTTTTTCCCAATGGAAGAAGGTGGAAGAGAGAATGTCTGGGGTGTGTGGGGTCCTTAATTATGAGTCAGTGGATGGGAGGCTGGTTTGCGTGATGGACTGGGTTTTGTTCATGACCCTTTGTAGTTCCTTTTGGTTTTGGCACAGCAGGAACTATACCAAGCTATGATACAACCAGAAAGAATGTTTTCTATGGTGCATCTGTAAAAGTTGGTGAGAGTCGTAGCTGACATACCAAATTTCCTTAGCCTTCTGAGAAAGTAGAGGTGTTGGTGGGGCTTTCTTAACTATCGTGTCGGCATGGGGGGACCAGGACAGGTTGTTGGTGATCTGGACATCTAAAAACCTATCCACATTCACTCTGTCAAGCTCTGAATTGGAACTTAAATTCTACAATTACTTCTGATTCTTCAAAACCACAGAGAATACTGATCCAGTTTCTAAGTATAAGCTCTCCAACCTGTTTAAGAGGAATGATCCCAGTCTCCTGCGCTGCCTCAAAGGAGATTAAATGCCAACTATAAATATAAGTGGCTAACACAACTCAATTCCTCAATGCAGTCGCCACCCTGGGTAAATCTCCTCTGCATTCTCTCCAAAACCTTGACATCCTTCCTCAAGTGTGGTACCCAGAACAGAACCAGTGATTTGTAGAAGTTTAACATGACTGACTTTTAAGACCATAAGACCATAAGACATAGGAGCGGAAGTAAGGCCATTCGGCCCATCGAGTCCACTCCACCATTCAATCATGGTTGATTTCAACTCCATTTACCCGCTCTCTCCCCATAGCCCTTAATTCCTCGAGAAATCAAGAATTTTGATTTGATTTTGATTTGATTTGATTTATTATTGTCACATGTATTGGTGTACAGTGAAAAGTATTGTTTCTTGCGCGCTGTACAGACAAAACATACCGTTCATAGAGAAGGAAAGGAGAGAGTGCAGAATGTAGTGTTACAGTCATAGCTCGGGTGTAGAGAAAGGTCAACTTAGTGCGAGGACCTCTTGCTCAAAACGGACACAAAGTTTAAAGTTTATTTATTTATTAGTCACATGTAAGGCTTACATTAACACTGGATGAGGAAGTGGAGGGATGGGTTGGTAAGTTTGCTGATGACACGAAGGTTGGTGGGGTTGTGGATAGTCTGGAGGGATGTCAGAAGTTACAGAGGGACATGGATAGGATGCAAGACTGGGCGGAGAAGTGGCAGATGGACTTCAACCCAGATAAATGCGTAGTGGTCCATTTTGGCAGGTCAAATGGGATGAAGGAGTACAATATTAAGGGAAAGACTCTTAGTACAGTAGAGGATCAGAAGGACCTTGGGGTCCGGGTCCATCGGACTCTAAAATCGGCCCCGCAGGTGGAGGAGGTGGTTAAGAAGGTGTATGGTGTGCTGGGATTGAGTTTAGGAGTCCGGGGATAATGATGCAGCTATATAAGACCCTCGTCTGACCCCACTTGGAGTACTGTGCTCAGTTCTGGTCGCCTCATTCCAGGAAGGATGTGGAAAAGATTGAAAGGGTGCAGAGGCGATTTACAAGGATGTTGCCTGGATTGAGTGGCATGCCTTATGAGGATAGGCTGAGGGAGCTCAGTCTTTTCTCCTTGGAGAGATGTAGGATGAGAGGAGACCTAATAGAGGCATATAAGATGCTGAGAGGCATAGATCGGGTGGACTCTGAGGCTTTTTCCCAGGGTGGAAATGGCTGCTATGAGAGGACACAGGTTTAAGGTGCTGGGGGGTAGGTACAGGGGAAATGTTAGGGGGAAGTTTTTCACTCAGAGGGTGGTGGGCGAGTGGAATCGGCTGCCATCAGTGGTGTTGGAGGCAAACTCAATAGGGTCTTTTAAGAGACTCCTGGATGAATACATGGGACTTAATAGGATGGAGGGTTATAGGTAGGCCTAAAAGGTAGGGATATGTTCGGCACAACTTGTGGGGCCGAAGGGCCTGTTTTGTGCTGTAGTTTTCTATGTTTCTAATACTGCAATGAAGTTACTGTGAAATTCCCCTAGTCACCACAGTCCGGCGCCTGTTCGGGTCAATGCACCTAACCAGCACGTTTTTCGGACTGTGGGAGGAAAAACACGCAGACACGGGGAGAACGTGCAAACTCCACATAGACAATGACACAAGGCTGGAATTGAACCCGGGTCCCTGGCGCTGTGAGGCAGCAGTGCTAACCACTGTGCCACCCAGTGACATAGAATGCATTGAACTTCCTAGCTTTTGTACTTAATGTTCCTATTTACAAAGCCAAGGGTCCTATGTCCTCTCTTCATCGACTTCTCAATCGTGCCTGTGTAAAGCTTCTCACCAGTTAGATTGTGCTGCTTCACTATATTGTGTATCTCAAAATGAGTCACTTCATTGCTCTCCTGAAATAACATCTGCCATGTGTGTCTGATCATTTCAGCAGTCTGTCTATATCATCCCACAGCCTGTTATTACCCTGCTGATGGATGACTGGGTTGCCAAGTTTTGTATCTTCCACAATCGTAATGAGCAGTGTGTCCTCTGCCTGTGTCCCGGTTTTTCACATTGAACGGGAAAAGCAATGTTCCTAATACCAATTGCTGGAAGACCCCACTGCAGACAGGAAAACATCCTTTCACCCTGTCACTGTCCCTATCCCCAAGTCACTATCTTCATCAACCCTCCATAATACAATACAACCACAAGATGTTGGAGCAGAAATAGTCCATTCGGCCCATTCAGTCTGCACTGGCTCACTCCAAGACCATTCTATCCAATCCCACTCCCCTGCCTTATTTGATTTGATTTATTTTTGTCACATGTATTAATATAGAGAAAGAAGTATTGTTTCTTGCATGCTATACAGACAAAGCATACCGTTCATAGAGAAAGAAAGGAGAGAGTGAAGAACGTAGTGTTACAGTCATAGCTACGGTGTAGAGAAAGATCAACTGAATGCAAGGTAAGTCCATTCAAAAGTCTGACAGCAGCAGGGAAGAAGCTGTTCTTGAGTCGGTTGGTACGTGACCTCAGACTTTTGTATCTTTTTCCTGAAGGAAGAAGGTGGAAGAGAGAATGTCCGGGGTGCGTGGGGTCCTTAATTATGCTGGCTGCTTTGCCGAGGCAGCGGGAAGCGTAGACAGAGTCAATGGATGGGAGTACTGTGTTCAGTTTTGGTCACCTTGCTATTGGAAAGATGTTATTAAACTGGAGAGAGTGCAGAAGAGATTTACAAGGATGTTGCCAGGACTCAAGGGACTGAGTTATGGGGAGAGATTGGACAGGCTGAGGCTTTTTTCTTTGGAGCGTAGGAGACTGAGAGGTGATCTTATAGAGGTGTATAAGATCATGAGAGGCACGGATAGGGTGAATGCACTCAGTCTTTTTCCCAGGGTTGGGGAATTGAGAACTAGAGGGCATAGGTTTAAGTTAAGAGGGGAAAGAATTAGAACATAGAACAGAGAAAAACTACAGCACAAACAGGCCCTTCGGCGCACAAGTTGTGCCGATCGTGTCTCTACCTACCTAGGCTTATAAATAGACTTACCTATAACCCTCCATCCTATTAAGTCCCATGTACTCATCCAGAAGTCTCTTAAAAGACCCTATCGAGTTTGCCTCCACCACCACTGATGGCAGCCGATTCCACTCACCCACCACCCTCTGAGTGAAAAACTTACCCCTGACATCTCCTCTGTACCTACTCCCCAGCACCTTAAACCTGTGTCCTCTCGTAGCAACCATTTCAGCCCTGGGAAAAAGCCTCTGAGAATCCACCCAATCTATACCTCTCAACATCTTGTACACCTCTATCAGGTCATCTCTCATCCTTCGTCTCTCCAAGGGGAAAAGACCGAGCTCCCTCAAACTATCCTCATAAGGCATGCCACCCAATCCAGGCAACATCCTTGTAAATCTCCTCTGCACCCTTTCTATGGCTTCCACGTCCTTTCTGTCATGAGGCGACCAGAACTGGGCACAGTACTCCAGGTGGGGTCTGACAAGGGTCTTATGAAGCTGCATCATTATCCCCCGACTCTTAAACTCAGTCCCTCGATTGATGAAGGCCAGCACACCAAATTCCTTCTTAATCACCTCCTCTACCTGCGAGGCCGATTTAAGAGTCCAATGGACCCGGACCCCAAGGTCCTTCTGATCCTCTACACTGCTAAGAGTCTTACCCCTGATATTATACTCCTTCATCCCATTTGACCTGCCAAAATGGACCACTACACATTTATCCGGGTTGAAGTCCATCCGCCACTTCTCCGCCCAGTCTTGCATTCTATCTATGTCACGCTGCAGCTTCTGACATCCCTCCAAACTTTCCACAACACCACCAACCTTTGTGTCGTCAGCAAACTTGCCAACCCATCCCTCCACTTCCTCATCCAGGTCATTTATGAAGATGACAAACAGCAAGGGACCCAGAACAGATCCCTGGGGCACTCCACTGGTGACCAACCTCCATTCAGAAAAAGACCCATCTACAACCACTCTCTGCCTTCTGCACGCAAGCCAGTTCTGGATCCACAAGGCAACAGCCCCTTGGATCCCATGCCCTCTCACTTTCTCGAGAAGTCTTGCATGGGGGACCTTATCGAACGCCTTGCTGAAGTCCATGTAAACCACATCTACCGCTTTTCCTTCGTCAATGTATTTAGTCACATTTTCAAAGAACTCCACCAGGCTCGTAAGGCACGATTTGCCTTTGACAAAGCCGTGCTGACTACTTTTGAGCATATTAAACCTCTCTAAATGTTCATAAATCCTGTCCCTCAGGATCTTCTCGATCAACTTACCAACCACTGAGGTTAGACTCACCGGTCGGTAATTTCCTGGGCTATCCCTATTCCCTTTCTTGAATATAGGAACCACATCCGCAATCCTCCAATCCTCCGGAACCTCTCCCGTCTCCTTCGATGACGCAAAGATCATCACCAGAGGCTCTGCAATCTCTTCCCTCGCCTCCCACAGTAACCTGGGGTACATCCCATCCGGTCCCGGTGACTTATCTATCTTGATGCTATTCAAAATTTCCAACACATCCTCTTTCTTAATGTCCACATACTCAATCTTTTCAGTTCGCCGCAATCCTGTAGTACAACCACCCAGGTCTTTTTCCACCGTGAATACCGAGGTAAAGTATTCGTTAAGCACCTCTGCTATTTCGTCCGGTTCTGTACAGACTTTCTCACCTTCACCTTTTATAGGTCCTAAACCTTCACATCTCATCCTTTTACTCTTTACATATTTATAGAACGCCTTAGGGTTCTCCTTAATCTTATCTGCCAAGTCCTTCTCGTGACCCCTTCTAGCTCTCCTAATTTCCTTCTTAAGTCCCTTCCTACAAACCGTATACTCATCCAGATCCCTATCATCGCCTAGCTCTCTGAACCTTTTGTACGCTTTCCTTTTCTTTTTGACTAGGTTCAGCACAGCTTTCGTGCACCACGGTTCCCGTAACCTACCAAAACCTCCCTGTCTCATCGGAACGTTGTCATTCAGAACTCTAGACAAACATTCCTTGAAAATCTGCCACCTTACTTGGGTACTTTTCCTCGAGAATACCTCCTTCCAATCAACGCCTCTAATCTCCCGCCTGATGGCTTCATATTTCCCCTTACTCCAGATAAACACTTTCCTAGCTTGCCTGATCCTATCTCTTTCCAATGCTAGCGTAAAGGAGATAGAGTTATGATCGCTATCCCCAAGGTGCTCCCCCACTGAGAGATCCGACACCTGTCCAGGCTCATTAGCCAGTACCAGATCGAGTACAGCCTCTCCTCTTGTAGGCTTATCCACATGCTGTGTCAGGAAACCCTCCTGAACACAGCTAACAAACTCCTCCCCATCCAAACCCCTTACCCTAGGGATATTCCAATCGATGTTTGGGAAATTAAAGTCTCCCATCACGACAACCCTGTTATTACTACATCTCTCCAGGATCTGTTTCCCTATCTGCTCCTCAACATCCCTGTTACTGTTGGGTGGCCGATAGAAAACACCCAGCAAAGTTATCGACCCCTTCCTGCTCCGAACTTCCACCCACAGAGACTCTGTGGACAATCCCTCCACGGCTTCCACCTTCTCTACAGCTGTGACACTATTCCTGATCAGCAGTCCCACTCCCCCCTCTCTTTTGCCTCCCTCTCTGTCCTTTCTGAAACATCTGAAACCCGGCACCTGAAGTATCCAGTCCGGTCCCTGTCCCCAAGTCTCCGTAATGGCCACCACATCACACTTCCAAGCATAGATCTACACTCTAAGCTCATCCACTTTATTCACTACACTCCTGGCGTTAAAATAGACACATCTCAAACCTTTGGTCTGAGCTCTCCTCTTCTCCATCATCCATCTATTCTCCCTCTTACCCTGTCTACAATCATTCTCTATTTGCGGGCTAACCTCCTCGCTCTCAGTCACCTCATCACGATTCCCTCCCCCCAACCTTTCTAGTTTAACGTCTCCCCAGGAGCCTTAGCCAACCTTCCTGCCAGGATATTGGTCCCCCTGGGATTCAAGTGCCACCCGTCTTTTTTGTACAGGTCACACCTGCCCCTAAAGAGGTCCCAATGATCCAGGAACCCGAATCCCTGCCCCCTGCACCAGTCCCTCAGCCACGCATTCATCCTCCACCTCACTCCATTCCTGCTCTCACTTTCCCGTGGCACAGGCAGCAATCCTGAGATTACTACCTTTGCGTTCCTCCTTCCCAACTGTCTACCTAACTCCCTATATTCTCTTTTCATGACCCCTTCCGTCTTCCTCTCTATGTCAGCGGTACCAATATGTACCACGACCTCTGGCTCCTCTCCCTCCCCCCTCGGGATTTCTGGCATGCGACCAGAGACATCCCAGATCCCGGCACCAGGGAGGCAGACCATCATCCGAGACTCCCGTCTGCCTCCGCAAAAACGCCTGTCCGACCCCCTTACTGTTGAGTCCCCGATTAATACTGCCTTCCTCCTCCTTTCCTTAGCCCTCTGAGTTACAGGGCCAGACTCTGCTCCAGAGACACGGCCACTGCTGCTTCCCCCAGGCGGGCTGTCCCCCCCAGCAGTACCCAGACAGGAGTATTTATTGTGAAGGGGCACATCCACCGAGGTGCTCTCTATCACCCCACCTTTCCCCTTCCTGGACGTTACCCACTTCCCTGCCTCCCGTGGCCCTGGTGTGACCACCTGCTGATAGCTCCTGTCTATCACCTCCTCATTTTCCCAAACCAGACGAAGATCCTCGAGCTGCAGTTCCAGCTCCCTAACACGGTCCCTTAGGAACCGCAGCTCGACACACCCCTCACAGATATGGACGTCCGGGAGGCCAGGAGCCTCCAGGACCTCCCACATCCTACATTGGGAACAACAGACTGGCCTCTGTTCATGGGAACCTGAGGAGTAACTTTTTTTACACAGAGGGTGGTGCGTGTATGGAATGAGCTGCCGGAGGAAGTGGTTGAAGCAGGGACATTGACAACATTTAACAGGCATTTGGACAGACACATGGATAGGAAAGGTTCCAAAAGAAATCCGGGAAATTATAGGCCAGTAAGTTTGACGTCGGTGGTGGGCAAGTTATTGGAAGGTGTGATAAGGGATAGGATCTACAAATATTTGGATAGACAGGGACTTATTAGAAATCATAGAAACCCTACAGTGCAGAAGGAGGCCATTCGGCCCATCGAGTCTGCACCGACCACAAGCCCACCCAGGCCCTATCCCCACATATTTACCCGCTAATCCCTCTTAACCTACACATCTCAGGACTCTAAGGGGCAATTTTTAACCTGGCCAATCAACCTAACCCGCACATCTTTGGACTGTGGGAGGAAACCGGAGCACCCGGAGGAAACCCACGCAGACACGAGGAGAATGTGCAAACTCCACACAGACAGTGACCCGAGCCGGGAATCGAACCCGGGACCCTGGAGCTGTGAAGCAGCAGTGCTAACCACTGTGCTACCGTGCCGCCCCTTAGGGAGAGTCAACATGGCTTTGTGCGTGGTAGGTCATGTTTGACCAATCTATTAGAGTTTTTCGAGGAGGTTACCAGGAAAGTGGATGAAGGGAAGGTGGTGGATGTTGTCTACCTGGATTTCAGCAAGGCCTTTGACAAGGTCCCTCATGGGAGGTGAGTTAGGAAGGTTCAGTCGCTAGGTATACATGGGGAGGTAGTAAATTGGATTAGACACTGGCTCAATGGAAGAACAGTAAGAAGTCTCACAACACCAGGTTAAAGTCCAACAGGTTTATTTGGTAGCAAATACCATAAGCTTTCGGAGCACAGCTCCTTCGTCAGATGGAGTGGATATCTGTTCTCAAACAGTGCAAACAGACACAGAAATCAAATTACAGAATACTGATTAGAATGCAAATCTCTACAGCCAGCCAGGTCTTAAATGTACAGGCAATGTGGGTGGAGGGAGCATTCAACACAGGTTAAAGAGATGTCTCCAGACAGAACAGCTAGTGAAATTCTGCAAGTCCAGGAGGCAAGCTGTGAGGGTTACTGATAATGTGACATAAATTCAACATCCCGGTTTAGGCCGTCCTCATGTGTGCGGAACTTGGCTATCAGTTTCTGCTCAGCGACTCTGCGCTGTCGTGTGTCGTGAAGGCCGCCTTGGAGAACGCTTACCTGAAGATCCAAGGCTGAATGCCCGTGACTGCTGAAGTGCTCCCCCACAGGAAGAGAACAGTCTTGCCTGGTGATTGTCGAGCGGTGTTCATTCATCCATTGTCGTAGCGTCTGCATGGTTTCCCCAATGTACCATGCCTCAGGACATCCTTTCCTGCAGCGTATCAGGTAGACAACGTTGGCCGGGTTGCAAGAGTAGGTACCGTGTACCTGGTAGATGGTGTTCTCACGTGAGATGATGGCATCCGTGTCGATGATCCGGCACGTCTTGCAGAGGTTGCTGTGGCAGGGTTGTGTGGTGTCGTGGTCACTGTTCTCCTGAAGGCTGGGTAGTTTGCTGCGGACAATGGTCTGTTTGAGGTTGCGCGATTGTTTGAAGGCAAGAAGTGGGGGTGTGGGGATGGCCTTGGCGAGATGTTCGTCTTCATCAATGACATGTTGAAGGCTCCGGAGGAGATGCCGTAGCTTCTCCGCTCCGGGGAAGTACTGGACGACGAAGGGTACTCTGTCCACCGTGTCCTGTGTTTGTCTTCTGAGGAGGTCGGTGCGGTTTTTCGCTGTGGCGCGTCGGAACTGTTGATCGATGAGCCGAGCGCCATATCCTGTTCTTATGAGGGCGTCTTTCAGCATCTGGAGGTGTCTGTTGCGATCCTCCTCATCCGAGCAGATCCTGTGTATACGGAGGGCTTGTCCGTTGGGGATGGCTTCTTTTACGTGTTTAGGGTGGAAGCTGGAGAAGTGGAGCATCATGAGGTTATCCGTGGGCTTGCGGTACAGTGAGGTGCTGAGGTGACCGTCCTTAATGGAGATGCGTGTGTCCAAGAATGCAACCGATTCCGGAGAGTAGTCCATGGTGAGTCTGATGGTGGGATGGAACTTGTTGATGTCATCATATAGTTGTTTCAGTGATTGCTCACCATGACTCCAAAGGAAGAAAATGTCATCGATGTATCTAGTGTATAGCATCGGTTGAAGGTCCTGTGCGGTGAAGAAGTCTTGTTCGAACCTGTGCATGAAGATGTTGGCATATTGAGGTGCGAATTTTGTCCCCATGGCTGTTCCGTGTGTCTGGATGAAGAACTGGTTGTTGAAGGTGAAGATATTGTGGTCCAGGATGAAGCGGATGAGTTGTAAAATTGCATCTGGAAACTGGCAGTTGTTGGTGCTGAGCACTGAGGCCGTTGCAGCAATGCCATCGTCGTGGGGGATGCTGGTGTAGAGTGCCGAGACATCCATTGCGACGAGGAGTGCTCCTGGTTCAACTGCTCCATGTGTGTTGAGTTTCTGTAGGAAGTCCGTAGTGTCGCGACAAAAGCTGGGGGTTCTTTGTACAATGGGTTTCAAGATGCCCTCGACATAGCCGGAGAGGTTCATAGAAACATAGAAACCCTACAGTGCAGAAGGAGGCCATTCGGCCCATCGAGTCTGCACCGACCACAATCCCACCCAGGCCCTACCCCCACATATTTACCCGCTAATCCCTCTAACCTACACATCCCAGGACTCTAAGGGGCAATTTTTAACCTTGCCAATCAACCTAACCCGCACATCTTTGGACTGTGGGAGGAAACCGGAGCACCCGGAGGAAACCCACGCAGACACGAGGAGAATGTGCAAACTCCACACAGACAGTGACCCGAGCCGGGAATCGAACCCGGGACCCTGGAGCTGTGAAGCAGCAGTGCTAACCACTGTGCCACCGTGCCGCCCAAGGTTCTCGCACAGGGTTCCGTTTCCTGAAACGATGGGACGGCCGGGTGTGTTTGCCTTGTGTATTTTTGGGAGGCAGTAGAGATCTCCAACGCGTGGAGTACGTGGGATAAGAGCACGGAGGGTGCTCTGAAGGTCCGGATCAAAGGTCTTGATCAGAGTGTTGAGTTGACGGGTGTGTTCTTTGGTCGGATCTGTGGGTAACTGTCTGTAGTGTTCCCCGTTGTTCAGTTGTCGGTACACTTCTTTGCAGTAATCCGTTCTGTTCAGTATGACGATGGCTCCTCCTTTGTCTGCTGGTTTGATGACAATGTTGCGGTTGGTCTTGAGAGCGTGGATGGCGTTGCGTTGTGCTTGGGTGATGTTCGGTGCTGTCTTGCAAGTGCAGCTGATGAATCTGGTGTTGACGCACCTCCTGATGGCTTGGGCATACATGTCAAGTCGAGGGCAGCGGCCTTCCAGAGGAGTCCAATTCGACTCTTTCCTCTTCGGTTGCACTGCGGATCTCTCTGTCGGCTGTTCCGGTTCATTGGCTGTCTCATTGTGTTCGCTGTTGGCCTCTTGGGGTTTGTGGAAGAACTCCCGCAGCCTCATTCGCCTGATGAATTCCTCTGTGTCCGCTGCGAGACTGATGGGGTCTATTTTGGTAGTGGGGCAAAAGTTGAGCCCTCGGCTGAGAACTTCGATTTCATCTGGCTGAAGTGTGTAGTCCGACAAGTTGACAATGGACTTCCCTGCAGTGGTACTGTTTTCTACTGTGGTACCGGGGGAGGCTTGGTTGCTGCTGGTGGTGATGCCGAGTTTCTCAAGCCGAGTTTCTCAACCGGAGAAGCCAGAGAGTGGTTGTGGAGGATTGCTTCTCTGAGTGGAGGCCTGTGACTAGTGGTGTGCCGCAGGGATCGGTGTTGGGTCCATTGTTGTTTGTCATCTATATCAATGATCTGGATGATAATGCGGTAAATTGGATCAGCAAGTTTGCTGATGATACAAAGATTGGAGGTGTAGTGGACAGTGAGGAAGGTTTTCAAAGCTTGCAGAGGGATTTGGACCAACTAGAAAAATGGGCTGAAAAATGGTAAATGGAATTTAACTCAGACAAGTGTGAGATATTGCACATTGGAAGGACAAACTAAAGTAGAACGTACAGGGTAAATGGTAGGACTCTGAAGAGTGCAGTTGAACAGAGGGATCTGGGAATACAGGTACAGAATTCCCTAAAAGTGATGTCACAGGTGGATAGGGTCGTAAAGAGTGCCTTTGGTACATTGGCCTTTATAAATCGGAGTATCGAGTATAAAAGTTGGAGTGTTATGGTAAGGTTATATAAGGCATTGGTGAGGCCAAATTTGGAGTATTGTGTACAGTTTTGGTCACCTAGTTACAGGAAGGATGTAAATAAGGTTGAAAGAGTGCAGAGAAGGTTCACAAGGATGTTGCCGGGACTTGAGAAGCTGAGTTACAGAGAGAGATTGAATAGGTTGGGACTTTATTCCCTGGAGCGTAGAAGATTGAGGGGAGATTTGATAGAGGTGTATAAGTTTTGATGGGTATAGATAGAGTGAATGCAAGCAGGCTTTTTCCGCTGAGGCTAGGGAAGAAAAGAACCAGAGGGCATGGGTTAAGGGTGAAAGGAGAAAAGTTTAAAGGGAATATTAGGGGGGACTTCTTCACGCAGAGAGTGGTGGGAGTGTGGAATGAGCTGCCGGATAAAGTGGTAAATGTGGCGTCACTTTTAACATTTAAGAAAAACTTGGACGGATTCATGGATGAGAGGGGTGTGGAGGGATATGGTCCAAGTGCAGGTCAGTGGGACTAGGCAAAAAATGGTTCGGCACAGACAAGAAGGGCCAAAAGGCCTGTTTCTGACCTGTAATTTTCTATGGTTCTAGGAAAGGTTTAGAAGGATATGGGCCAAATGCAGGCAAATGGGGTTAGCTTAGATGGGCTTTTTGGTCGGCATGGACCAGTTTGGGCCGAAGGGCCTGTCTCCGTGCCGTAGATTCTATGATTCACCTTTTGCTGATTATTTTGAACCTGAGCCCCACAGTTCTTGATGCTCTCCGGAGAGGAAACAGTTTCTCTGTCCATACCCCTCAGGATCGTGATAGCTCGATCAAGCCTCCTATCAGCCTTTTCTCCAAGGAAAACAGCCCCAACCTCTCCAATCTATCTGTATGACTCTGGCAAGTAACCATGACTACAGGTTCATCTCTTCTTCATTCCTCTACCCTTCTGTTCATTTTTAAACTAAAATAAACCCAGTTAAATTTGAACCCCTTACCACAAATCACAACTTTGAGGATAAAAGCACTAAAGCTTGAAGCGTCCAAAGAATATCCATGCATGGACACACAATCCATTCATTACACGCACAGAGGTAGCGTGGGACTTGAAAAAAACAACTGATAAAGTTTGGCTCCTTTCTCGAGCTTCTGACACGCCTGGAATTGAAACTCAAAACAAAGAAATTTAGCCCAAAATCGAAGGAGGCTGTGAGCTTTCAGATAAAAGAACAGTTTCATCAGTGCTCTGTGTGCATTGTCCAATCTCAAACAGCCTCTCAGCCAGACAGAACACAACATCCTCTTTCCATCTTCCCACAACTCGTCCTTCATCTGGGAGAGATACAATAACACAGTCAAATCCCAACACTAATGGCTCCTCATAGATCCACAACTTCACACTACACTGAATGGACCGACACTCTCAATAATCACATTCACACTTTCAGATTCCCACACAGTCAAGAGATGGGAACGATAATGAGTTAGAAACGCAAGGTCCTCAAGGACATATAAAACGTACACACACGTTACTGTCAGGAGCTACCTTTGCTTTCTCCATTTTTCAAACACTTGCTTCAACATTTTGAAACGAAGGTAAGAACTCAAACCACAAGCAAGCAAGATCAATAAATCAAATGAACAGTTTCAATTAGTCATTCCTTCAGCTTATTTTAAAGACAGCAACACCCACCTTTCCAGTGCTCCCCTATTCTCTGTGTCCCACTTTATAGATGGGGAGATGGAACATGAAACTCATGCACAAGTTATTCCTCTCGGCACTTGCACCTGACACTGACTCTCCAGAGATTGAATTAACTATCAGCCCCTTCCCAGCTCAAATCTTTCAGTGCCCTGTTTCATTAATCCCTCTGTAATAACTTCAACGAGGCACAGGAGGTTGGCCTCTTGGAGTATAAGCTCTCTGATTGAGGTCATAATTGCCAGCCCTGGCAAAGCTTGCCATAAATAGGTCCAGGCAGCCGGCAACCGAAGGGGTTGTCCGACCTGACTGTCTGCCCCTCCACTGCGGCTATATTCGCAGCAGGGTGTCCCTGGAGAGGGAGCATGTGGTGTCTGAGGGCACAGTTAATGCCTTTTGTGCACTCTGGGCACCGCAGGGACTGGGGTGGATTATTAACCTCCTCAATCACACTTGAATTTGATGTTTTAAGTTTCCTTTCCACTTTGTCTTTTGTTTCAGGCAGTTCCCCTCCTTTTGGGAGCCGCTCCTTTTAATTTGTAAAGTTTATTTATTAGTCACAAGTAGGCTTACATTAACACTGCAATGAAGTTACTGTGAAATTCCCCTAGTTGCTTGTTCGGGCCAATGCACCCTAACCAGCACGTCTTTCAGACTGTGGGAGGAAACCGGAGCACCCGAAGGAAACCCACGCAGACACGGGGAGAACGCGCAAACTCCACACAGACAGTGACCCAAACCGGAAATTGAACCCAGGTCCCTGGTGCTTTGAGGCAGCAGTGCTAACCACTGTGCCACAGTGCCCGGGTCCCTGGCGCTGTGAGGCACCAGTGCTAACCACAGTGTCACCGTGAGTCATGTTGAGATCAAAAATGAGGAGCTATTGGGGTTCTTGAGAAACATTAAGGTAGACAAGTCCCCAGGGCCTGATGGGATATACCCCAGAATACTGAGAGAAGCAAGGGAGGAAATTGCTGGGGCCTTGTGAGAAATCTTTGTGTCTTCACCAGCTACAGGGGAGGCCCCAGAGGATTGGAGAATAGCCAATGTTGTTCCTTTGTTTAAGAAGGGTCGCAAGAATAATCCAGGTAATTACAGGCCGGTGAGCCTTACATCAATGGTAGGGAAATTATTGGAGAGGATTCTTCGAGACAGGATTTATTCCCACTTGGCAATAAGTGGATGTATTAGTGAGAGGCAACATGGTTTTGTGAAGGGGAGGTCATGTCTCACGAACTTGATCGAGATTTTTTGAGGAAGTGACGAAGATGATTGAAGAGGGTAGGGCAGTAGATGTTGTCTACATGGACTTCAGTAAGGCCTTTGACAAGGTCCCTCATGGCAGACTGGTGCAGAAGGTGAAGTCACATGGGATCAGAGGTGAGCTGGCAAGGTGGATACAAACTGGCTCGGTCAAAGAAGACAGAGGGTAGCAGTGGAAGGGTGTGTTTCTGAATGGAGGGCTGTGACAAGTGGTGTTCCTCAGGGATCAGTGCTGGGACCTTTGCTGTTTATAATATATATAAATGATTTGGAGGAAAATGTAACTGGATTGATTAGTAAGTTTGCGGACGACACAAAGGTTGGTGGATTTGCGGATAGCGATGAGGACCATCAGAGGATATAGCAGGACATAGATCGGTTGGAGACTTGGGCGGAGAGGTGGCAGATGGAATTTAATCCGGACAAATGTGAGGTAATGCATTTTGGAAGGTCTAATACAGATAGGAAATATACAGTAAATGGCAGAACCCTTAAGAGTATTGATAGGCAAAGGGATCTGGGTGTACAGGTACACAGGTCACTGAAAGTGGCAATGCAGGTGGAGAAGGTAGTCAAGAAGGCATACGGCATGCTTGTCTTCATCAGCCGAGGTATTGAGTTTAAAAATTGGCAAGTCATGTTGCAGCTTTATAGAACCTTAGTTAGGCCGCCCTTAGAATATAGTGTTCAATTCTGGTTGCGACGTTACCAGAAGGATGTGGAGGCTTTGGAGAGGGTACAGAAAAGATTTACCAGGATGTTGCCTGGTATGGAGGGCATTAGCTATGAGGTGAGCTTGGAGAACTTGGTTTGTTCTCACTGGAGTGACGGAGGTTGAGGGGAGATCTGATAGAAGTCTACAAGATTATGAGAGGCATGGACAGAGTGGATAGTCAGAAACTTTTTCCCAGGGTGGAAGAGTCAATTACTAGGGGGCATAGGTTTAAAGGAGATGTACGAGGCATATTTTTTACAGAGAGTAGTGGGTGCCTGGAACTCGTTGCCGGAGGAGGTAGTGGAAGCGGATACGTTCGTGACTTTTAAGAGGCGTCTTGACAAGTACATGAATAGGATGGGAATAGAGGGATATGGTCCCCGGAAGGGTAGAGGGTTTTAGTTAAGTCGGGCAGCATAGTCGATGCAGGCTTGGAGGGCCAAAGGGCCTGTTCCTGTGCTGTCATTTTCTTTGTTCTTTGATGGTCACCTCAGCACTTCACTGTACCACGGATAACTTCACGATGCTCCACTTCTCCAGCTTCCACCCTAAACACATTAAAGAAACCATCCCCTACGGATAAGCCCTCTGTCTTCACAGGATCTGCTCAGATGAGGAGGAACGCAATAGACACCGACAGACGCTGAAAGACGCCCTCGTAAGAACAGGATATGGCGCTCGACTCATCGATCGACAGTTCCGACACGCCACAGCGAAAAATCACACCGACCTCCTCAGAAGACAAACACGGGACACAGTGGACAGAGTACCCTTCGTCGTCCAGTACTTCCCTGGAGCGGAGAAGCTACGACATCTTCTCCAGAGCCTTCAACATGTCATCGATGAAGATGAACACCTCGCCAAGGCCATCCCCACACCCCCACTTCTTCCCTTCAAACAACCGCACAACCTCAAACAGACCATTGTCCGCAGCAAACTACCCAGCCTTCAGAAGAACAGTGACCACGACACCACACAACCCTGCCACAGCAACCTCTGCAAGACGTGCCGGATCATCGACACAGATGCCATCATCTCACATGAGAACACCATCCACCAGGTACACGGTACATACTCTTGTGACTAGGCCAACGTTGTCTACCTGATACACTGCAGGAAAAGATGTCCCGAAGCATGGTACATTGGGGAAACCATGCAGACGCTACGACAACGGATGAATGAACACCGCTCGACAATCACCAGACAGGAGTGTTCCCTACCTGTCAAGGAACACTTCAGCAGTCAATGGCATTCAGCCTCTGATCTTTGGGTAAGCGTTCTCCAAGGCGGCCTTCAAGACACACGACAACACAGAATCGCTGAGCAGAAACTGATAGCCAAGTTCGGCACACATGAGGATGGCCTCAACCGGGATCTTGGGTTCATGTCACACTATCTGTAACCCCCACGACTTGCCTGGGCTTGCAAAATCTCACTAACTGTCCTGTCTGGAGACAATACACATCTCTTTAACCTGTGCTTAACCCTCTCTCCACTTGAACTGTCTGTACCTGTCACATTCCAACCATTATCTTGAGTTGTGTCTTTGCCTATATATGTCCTGTTTGTGAACCTACCTCTTCACTCACCTGATGAAGGAGCAGCGCTCCGAAAGCTCATGATTCCAAATAAACCTGTTGGACTTTAACCAGGTGTTGTGAGATTTCTTACCAGACCTGAGAAGGAACTGGTTTTACTCGGTACTCTGGGAGATGGAGGAGTCTGTTATGGGTTTCCTCGCAAGGTTGAGATGACTGACAAAAGCATGTAAATTTGAGTTGACACTTAATGAGATGTTTAGAGACCATTTAGTATGCGGGATAAATAATATAACTATCCAGAAACCGCTGTTAGCTGCAGTCCAACTGGACTTCAAACAGGTGCTACAGCAGGCCTTATCATTGGAAAATGCTGCAAGTGGGGCATAAGAGTTACCAGGTTTCCTGATGGATGTGGAGGCTCAAGCCAGTTTGACTGAGTTTGGTGACCACCATTTGAGTGCAGACAATCATTTAGCCACCCTCAGGAAGCATCTGAATACAAGCAAACCCATGTCTGCCTGCAGGACAGTCCCAAAGCAAAGCCCAGCTTTGACCAAACAGTCAACAGTCCCTTCAGAATCCCGCCCGGAAGGCATTGTAACGGTTGCCGGTGTGCGGAGTCGGAGCAGCAAAGTAAACCTTCAAGACCTTTCTTCACCCAAAGAGTGGTGAGCTGTGGAATTCATTCCCACAGGAAGTAGTTGATGCCACAACATTGAATGTATTCAAGAGGTGGCTGGAAATGACACTTGGGATGAATGGGATCAAAGGTTATGGGGAGAAAGCAGGATTAGGCTGTTGAGTTGGATGATCAGCCATGATGGTGATGAATGGTGGAGCAGGCTCGAAGGGCCGAAAGGCCTCCTCCTGCTCCTATCTTCTATGTTTGTATGTTAAGACCTAGATTTAGGAAAATGACATGTAGGCCGGTGTCCAAGAGAGAACACACCCTGGAAGGTCCACCCACATCTGACAGAGAGCAATTAAACAGTATAGCCATGTCCAAATCGGACCCAATTAAAGATAACCGTAAGATTAAATGGACATCCAGTATTAATAGAAGGTGATATAGGTGCGACCGTATCGGTGGTCGGAGAATCAGTGTTCAGTAAATTTGCACTGGACTCTAACCCTTAACTTTAATCAAGACTTTGGCAAGACTGAGAACTTATACAGGGGAACCTCTGGGAGTTGTGGGAACAACCTTTGTTCCTGTCTGTTACGCAAGGTAACTGGTTTGGTTACCATTCACGGTAACAGAGGCGGAGGACCCGAGCCTAATGGGGCGAAACTGGCTGAGAAAAATCCACCTGGATTGGGGATACATTTTCCAGTCAGCAAATGGTCACTTGAGTGAATTCCTGCCCAAATACTCGGAATTTCTGGGAAGGGCGAGGAACCATAAACGGAGCCAAAGCGACCTTGCTTGTCGACTCAGGCGCAGGCCTGCGATTTTGCAAAGCCTGCCTGGTACCCTTTACTTTAAGGGAAAAATGGAAACAGAAATTAGAAGACTGGAAGGAGAAGGTATCATAAAACCTGTCTGGTTTGTGGAATGGGCAGCACTGGTAGTGTCTAGTTTAGTCCATGTGCCACTGTTGTTCCCTTGTTTAAGAAAGGAAGCAGGAATAATCCAGCAAATATAGGCCAGTGAGCCTGACATCAGTGGTGGGGAAGCTTTTGGAGAAGATGCTGAGGGACAGGATAGACACACATTTGGAGGAAAATGGACTAGTTAGTGACAGGCAGCATGGTTTTGTACAGGGAAGGTCATGTCTCACCAACTTGATTGAGTTTTTTGAAGAGGTGACAAAGATAATTGATGAGGGAAGGGCTGTGGATGTAGTTTATATGGACTTTAGTAAGGTGTTTGACAAACTCCCACATGGCAGACTGGTACAAAAACTAACATCACATGGGATTCAGGCTGGCTAGGTGGATACAGAACTGGCTTGGTCACCGAAGAGAGAGAGTAGCGGTGAAAGGGTGTTTTTCAGAATGGAGATGTGTAGCTAGTGGTGTTCCACAGGGATCAGTGCTGGGACCTCTGTTGTTTGTGGTATATATATAAATGATCTGGAGGAAAATGTAGGGGGTCTGATTAGTAAATTTGCGGATGACGCGAAGAGTGGTGGAGTTGCTGATAGTGCCGGGGATTGTCAGAGGATAGAATAGGATAGAGAGAGATTGGAGACTTGGGCACAGAAATGGCAGATGGCGTTTAATCCGGACAAATGTGA
The DNA here is from genome assembly GCF_964213995.1 of Mustelus asterias. Taxonomy (NCBI): domain Eukaryota; kingdom Metazoa; phylum Chordata; class Chondrichthyes; order Carcharhiniformes; family Triakidae; genus Mustelus; species Mustelus asterias. The sequence continues at coordinate 145,749,437 of NC_135806.1, read as the reverse complement.
GGTGATGCATTTTGGAGAATCAAATTTAGGTGTGAATTATACTGTAAATGGCAGAACCCTGAGGAACATTAACATACAGAGGGATCTGGGCGTGCAGGTCCACAGTTCCCTAAAAGTGGCAACTCAGGTGGCAAGGTGATTAAGAAGGCAGATGGCATGCTTGCCTTCATCAGCCGGGGCATTGAGTACAAGAGTTGGGAAATCATGTTGCAGCTATATAAAACCTTGGTTAGGCTGCATTTGGAGTATTGTGTGCAGTTCTGGACACCACACTGCTAGAAGGATGTGGAAACTTTGGAGAGAGTGCAAAGAAGGTTCACCAGGATCCTGAACTTCCGAATTCACAGACTACAATCAATAAGGATCAGCAACAACACTTCCTCCACGAACATCCTCAACACCGGTGCCCCACAAGGCTGTGTTCTCAGCCCCCTTCTATACTCCTTATACACCTCTGACTGTGTGGCCAAATTCCCCTCCAATTCGATTTTCAAGTTTACTGACAACACCACCGTCGTGGGTCGGATCTGAAACAATGATGAGACAGAGTACAGGAATGAGATAGAGAATCTGGTGAACTGGTGCAGGAACAATAATCTCTCCCTCAATGTCAACAAAACGAAGGAGATTGTCATCGACTTCAGGAAACGTAAAGGAGAACATGCCCCTGTCTACATCAATGGGGACGAAGTGGAAATGGTCGAGAGCTTCAGGTTTTTAGGTGTCCAGATCACCAACAACCTGTCCTGGTCCCCCCATGCCGACACTATAGTTAAGAAAGCCCACCAACGCCTCTACTTTCTCAGAAGACTAAGGAAATTTGGCATGTCAGCTACGACTCTCACCAACGTTTACAGATGCACCATAGAAAGCATTCTTTCTGGTTGTATCACAGCTTGGTATGGCTCCTGCTCTACCCAAGACCACAAGAAACTACAAAAGGTCATGAATGTAGCCCAATCCATCATGCAAACCAGCCACCCATCCATTGACTCTGTCTACACTTCCCGCCTCGTCAAAGCAGCCAGCATAATTAAGGACCCCACGCATCCCGCACATTCTCTCTTCCACCTTCTTCGGGAAAAAGATATAAAAGTCTGAGGTCACGTACCAACTGACTCAAGAACAGCTTCTTCCCTGCTGCCATCAGACTTTTGAATGGACCTACCTTGCATTAAGTTGATCTTTCTCTGCACCTTAGCTATGACTGTAACACTACATTCTGCACTCTCTCATTTCCTTCTCTATGAACGGTATGCTTTGTCTGTATAGCGCGCAAGAAACAATACTTTTCACTATATGTTAATACATGTGACAATAATAAATCAAATCAAATCAAAGGATGTTGCCTGGTCTCGAGGGTGTTGACTATGAGGAGAGGTTGAATAAACTCGGATTGTTTTCACTGGAAAGATGGAGGCTGAGGGGAGACCTGATAGAGGTCGACAAAATTGAGGCATTGACATTGGACATTGAGGTTGGATAGTCAGAGGCTTTTTCCCAGGGTGGAAGTGTCACTTACAAGAGGGCACAGGTTCAAGGTGAGTGGGGGGGGGAGTTTAAGGGAGATGTGCGGGGGAGGTTTTTCATGCAGAGAGTGGTGGGTGCCTGGAACGCGCTGCCAGAGGAGGTGGTGGAAGCAGGAACATTAGCAACATTCAAGAGGCATCCAGATGGGTATGTGAAAAGGAAGGAATAGAGGGATATGGTCTCTGGAAGGGTAGGGGGTTTTAGTTCAGTCGGGCAGCATGGTCGGCACAGGCTTGGAGGGCCGAAGGGCCTGTTCCTGTGCTGTACTTTTCTTTGTTCCTTGTTCTCATTCCTGTCGAGTGAGCAAATTGTTTAGAATCTGTGATAAAACAGGTATTAGCACAGAGATGGCCAAATGGAGAGGAACATCCAATAGCATATTCCTCCAGGTCCTTGGCTACAGCAGAAAGAAAGTACGGCCACATTGATAACGAAGGGTTGCGGTAATATTTGCAGTTAAAGAATTCCATCAATATCACTTTGGGTGGAAATGTGTGATTGTCACTGATCACAAGCCGCTACTGGAGCTACTAAGAGAGGACAAAGCGGTGCCACCAATCGCATCGGCCCATATCCAGTGGTGGGCATTACTATTGCCCATCTATACTGTCAGCCTGGAGGCCACGTGGCAAACACATGCCTGAAGCAGGCTGCCTTTAGCAGACACCCCACCAATGGTACCCCAAGTAGAAGAGACAGTAATGACCATAAATTTTCTGGATACCCTCCGAGTGAACGCAAAGGGACCCTGTTCTTACAAAAGTTAAACACTTAGTACTGACGGGGGAAGCAGGCCAATACAACCCCAATTCCACCCGTATTGGAGTCAAAGAGAGCAGCTCGCAGTGGAAGATGGAATGGTGCTATGGGGGGCACAAGTGGGTTGTTCTGAGTTCGGCTGCCGTTCCAGACTGGCTGAATCACATCACAGACACCCTGGAGAATCCAAACTCAATGTGCTGGCCAGGAGCTACGTCTGGTGACCTGGAATGGACACGGACATGGCAGCGCTGTGGGTTGATGCCAGGAATGCCAGCAAGGACAAAAGCTGCCACCAGCAGCTCCCTTACACCCGTGGGAATGGCCAGGTAGACCATGGACACGGCTGCATGTAGATTATGCAGGCCCATTCATGGGCTTGATGTTTCCAGTCACAGTGGATGTCCAGTCACAGTGGATGTCCAGTCACAGTGGATGTCCAGTCACAGGGTACATTCGGTGACCACAACAATAATAATAGAGAAACTTTGCAACTCCTTTTGGACACATGGGTTCCGGGAGGTGCTGGTCTCTGACGATGGAACATCTTTTGGCAGCCGGGAGTTCACCAGGTTCTTGAAGTCGATTGGAATTCAAGATATCAGGACGGCACCGTCCCATCCATCATCGAATGGCCTCGTGGAGAGAGCGGCCCAGACTTTAAATGATGGTTTAACAAGCAGCCGGCAGCCTCAATGGACACCAAGCTCTCCCATTGGTTATTTGATTATAGGACAACCACCACGCCCCCACCCCCTCCGCCACTACGGGAATTGCTCATGGGCGGATGACTCCGGACCTAGACTGAGCTTGATCTTCCTGGGTGGGCGGGGCAGGGGGGGTTTGGGCTGCGGAAGGTGGAAAAGCAACAAGAATGCAAAGACCACAACAAAGACAGCCAGAAGAGACAATAGGAAGAGGGTGAGAAGGTTTGGGTAAAGAGTTACACCAAGGTTCCCGCGTGCCCACCAGGAACAGTTGCCTCACGGTCGGGGGCTGGTACAGAATTCACGTGGGTGAGGCCACCCAGAAAAACATCTGGACCAGGTGCGGGCCACAGAATCCCAGGTTGTCCCGGAGCTGATTCAGCCCAGAGGGCCGAGAGCCGAGGAGAGGCGGCCCAGAGTCCCCAGCCCCGACTCTCCATCACCAGTTAGGGCCTCAAATCCCCCCTAAACCTCCCACCCCTCACTTTTAACTTGTGTCCCCTCATAACTGACCCTTCAACTAAGGGGAACAGCTGCTCCCTATCCACCCTGTCCGTGCCTCTCATAATCTTGAACACCTCAATCAGGTCACCCCTCAGTCTTCTCTGCTCCAATGAAAACAACCCAAGCCTCTCCAACCTCTCTTTATAACATAAATGTTCCACCCCAGGCAGCATCCTGGTGAATCCCCTCCGCACCCTCGCCCCCCACCCCTCGCCCCCCCCCCCCCCCCCCCCCCCCCCCCCCCACTCCAGGGCAATCACGTCCTTCCTATAATGTGGTGACCAGAACTGCACACAGTCCTCCAGCTGTGGCCTCACCAAAGTTCTAAGCAACTCCATCATGACCTCTCTGCTTTTGTAATCTATACCCCGATTGATAAAGGCGAGTGTGCAATATGTCTTTTTCCTGTTAACCACCCTATTAACCTGCCTTTCCGGCTTCAGCGATCTCTGGACAAACACACCAAGATCCCTTTGTTCTTCGGAACTTCCCAGTGTCAGACCTTTCACAGTATACTTCCCTGTCAAATTACTCCTTCCAAATTTGATTTGATTTGATTTATTGTTGTCACATGTATTAGCACACAGTGAAAAGTATTGTTTCTTGCGCGCTATACAGATAAAGCGTACTGTTCATAGAGAAGGAAACAAGATTATGAGAGTCATCGACAGAATGGATAGGCAGAAGCTTTTTCCCAGGGTGAAAGAGTCAATTACTAGGGGGCACAGGTTTAAGGTGCGAGGGGCAAGGGTTAAAGGAGATGTACGAGGCAGATTTTTTACACAGAGAGCAGTGGGTGCCTGGAACTCGTTGCCGGGGGAGGTAGTGGAAGCGGATACAGTAGTGACTTTTAAGGGACATCTTGACAAATACATGAATAGGATGGGAATAGAGGGATATGGTCCCCGGAAGGGTAGGGGGTTTTAGTTCAGTCGGGCAGCATGGTCGGTGCAGGTTTGGAGGGCCGAAGGGCCTGTTCCTGTGCTGTAATTTTCTTTGATCTTTGTTCTTTGAAACAAGAGAGTGCAGAATGTAGTGTTACAGTCACAGCTAGGGGTGTAGAGAAAGATCAACTTAATGCGAGGTCGGTCCATTCAAAACTCTGATGGCAACAGGGAAGAAACTGTTCTTGAGTTGGTTGGTACGTGATCTCAGACTTTTGTGTCTTTTTCCCGATGGAAGGAGGTGGAAGAGAGAATGTCCAGGGTCCTTAATTATGCTGGCTGCTTTGCCGAGGCCGTGGGAAGTGTAGACAGAGTCAATGGATGGGAGGCTGGTTTGCTGTGATACAACCAGAAAGAATCCTTTCTCTGGTGCATCTGTAAAAGTTGGTGAGAGTTGTAGCTGACATATCAAATTTCCTTAGCCTCCTGAGAAAGTAGAGGCGTTGGTGGGCTTTCTTAATATAGTGTCGGTAAGGAGGGACCAGGACAGGTTGTTGGTGATCTGGGCATCTAAAAATGTGAAGCTCTCGACCCTTTCTACTTTGTCCCTGTTGTTGTAGACGGGAGCATGTTCTCCTCTACGCTTCCTGAAGTCGATGATAATCTCTTTCATTTTGTTGACAGTGAGGGAGAAATTATTGACAGTTCACCAGATTCTCTACCTCATTCCTGTACTCTGTCTCGTCATTGTTTGAGATCCGACCCACGACGGTGGTATCGTCAGCAAATGTGAAAATCGAATTGGAGGGGAATTTGGCCGCACAGTCAGAGGTGTATAAGGAGTATAGCAGGGGGCTGAGGACACAGCCTTGTGGGGCACCGGTGTTGAGGATGATCGTGGAGGAGGTGTTGTTGCCTACCCTGACTGATTGTGGTCTGTGGGTTAGGAAGTTCAGGATCCAGTCGCAGAGGGAGGTGCCGAGGCCCAGGCCACGGAGTTTGGAGATGAGTTTTGTAGGAATAATAGTGTTGAAGGCTGAGCTGTAGCCAATAAATAGGAGTCTGACATAGATGTCTTGTTATCTAGGTGTTCCAGGGTTGAGTGCAGGGCCAGGGAGATGGCGTCTGCTGTGGACCTGTTGCGGCGGTCGGTGAACTGTAGTGGATCCAGGTAGTCCGGGAGGTTGGAATTGATTCGTGCCATGACTAGCCTTTCGAAGCACTTCATAATGATGGATGTCAGAGCCACCGGCCGATAGTCATTAAGGCACGCTGCTTGGCTTTTCTTTGGTAGCAGGATGATGGGCGTCTTCTTGAAGCAAATAGGGACCTCAGATTGTTGTAAAGAGAGGTTGAAGATGTCTGTGAATACCCCCGCCAGCTGATCCGCGCAGGATCTGAGTGCTCGTCCGGGTACCCCATCTGGGCCAGTTGCTTTCCGTGAGTTGACCTTCGAGAAGGCTGCTCTGACATCTGCAGTGGTGACCCCACTTACAGGTTCTTCCAGGGCTTCCAGGGTGGAGGACATTCTCTCGCTGACCTCTTGCTCAAAACGGGTGTAGAAGCTCATCAGGGAGTGGTGTGTTGGAGCCGGCGATTTTACATGCCTTCATGTATCACCTCACTCTTTTCAGGGTTAAATTCCACCTGTCACTTATCCGCCCATTTGACCATTCCGTCTATATCTTCCTGTCACCCAAAACACTCAACCTCACTGTTAACCACCCGGCCAATCTTTGCATCATCGGCAAACTTACTGATCATACCCCCCACATAATCATCTGTGCCATTTATATAAATGACGAGCAACAGGGGGTCCAGCACAGATCCCTGTGGTACGCCACTGGTCACTGGCCTCCAGTCACTAAAGCAGCCGTCTGTCACCACCTTCTGTCTCCTACCACTAAGAAGTTTAACAACACCAGGTTAAAGTACAACAGGTTTATTTGGTAGCAAAAGCCACACAAGCTTTCGGAGCCTTAAGCCCCTTCTTCAGGTGAGTGGGAATTCTGTTCACAAACAGGGCATATAAAGACACAGACTCAATTTACAGAATAATGGTTGGAATGCAAATACTTACAGCTAATCAAGTCTTTAAGGTACAAACAATGTGAGTTCAGTATCTTGTCTGCTTTCTTGCATCTTTGTAGAAACTTGATGTCTGTGTCGATATGCGCGATCTTCTTGGAGATCCTCTCCACTTGGAGCCGGCAGTTTGCAGTGTCGATGGTCGTCATGATGTCCTACCACTAAGCCAATTATGAATCCACCTTATCAGATCACACTGTATCCCATGTGTATTTGCCTTCTTAATAAGTCTCCCATGTGGAACTTTGTCACAGGCTTTGCTGAAATCCATTAAACTACATCAACCGCACTACCCTCATCCACACACTTAAGTAAAGTAAAGTTTATTTATTAGTCACAAGTAGGCTTACATTAACACTGCAATTAAGTTACTGTGAAAATCTCCGAGTGTCCACGCTCCGGCGTCGATTCGGAACACTGAAGGAGAATTTAGCATGGCCAATCAACCTAACCTGCACAACTTTGGACCGTGGGAGGAAACCGGAGCACCCGGAGGAAACCCACGCAGACACAGGGAGAACATGCAAACTCCACACAGACAGTGACCCGAGCCGGGAATCGAACCCAGGCCCCTGGCATTGTGAGGTAGCAGTGCTAACCACTGTGCCACTTGATTACATACTTAAAAAATTCAATCAAATTTGTTAGGTATGACCTCCCTCTGACAAAACCATGCTGACTATCCCTGATCAAACCTTGCCTCTCCAAATGGAGATAGATTCTCTCCTTCAGAATCTTCTCCAGTAGTTTCCCAATCACAGACATGAGACTCACTGGTCTGTAGTTCCCTGGCTTGTCTCTACAACCTTTCTTAAACAGTGGGGCCACATTTGCTGTTCTCCAGTCCTCTGGCACCTCCCCCGTGGCCAGAGGGGAATTAAAAATTTGGGTCAGAGCCCCTGCAATTTCCTCCCTCGCCTCCCACAACAGCCTGGGGCACGATTCATCCGGACCTGGAGATCTGTCCACTTTTAAGCCTGCCAATACCTCCAATACCTTGTCACTCCCTGATAATTTTCTCCAGAACCTCACAGTCTCTCCCCGAGCTCCATAACTACCTCCTCATTCTCGTGGGTGAAGACAGATGTGAAATATTAGTCTAACACCCAACCAATATCCTCTGCCTCCACCTACAGATTTCCCCCTTGGTCCGTAATGGGCCTACTCAGAACCATACAGCACAGGAACAGGCCCTTCGGCCCTCCAAGCCCGTGCCGCTCCCTGGTCCAAACTAGACCATTCTTTTGTATCCCTCCATTCCCACTCTGTTCATATGGCTATCTAGATAAGTCTTAAACGTTCCCAGTGTGTCCGCCTCCACCACCTTGCCTGGCAGCGCATTCCAGGCCCCCACCACCCTCTGTGTAAAATATGTCCGTATGATATCTGTGTTAAACCTCCCCCCCTTCACCTTGAACCTATGACCCCTCGTGAACGTCACCACCGACCCGGGGAAAAGCTTCCCACCGTTCACCCTATCTATGCCTTTCATAATTTTATACACCTCTATTAGGTCACCCCTCATCCTCCGTCTTTCCAGTGAGAACAACCCCAGTTTACCCAATCTCTCCTCATAACTAAGCCCCTCCATACCAGGCAACATCCTGGTAAACCTCCTCTGCACTCTCTCTAAAGCCTCCACGTCCTTCTGGTAGTGTGGCGACCAGAACTGGACGCAGTATTCCAAATGCGGCCGAACCAACGTTCTATACATCTGCAACATCAGACCCCAACTTTTATACTCTATGCCCCGTCCTATAAAGGCAAGCATGCCATATGCCTTCTTCACCACCTTCTCCACCTGTGACGTCACCTTCAAGGATCTGTGGACTTGCACACCCAGGTCCCTCTGCGCATCTACACCCTTTATGGTTCTGACATTTATCGTATAGCTCCCCCCTACGTTAGTTCTACCAAAATGCATCACTTGGCATTTATCAGGATTGAACTCCATCTGCCATTTCTTTGCCCAAATTTCCAGCCTATCTATATCCTTCTGTAGCCTCTGACAATGTTCCTCACTATCTGCAAGTCCTGCCATTTTTCGTGTCGTCCGCAAACTTACTGATCACCCCAGTTACACCTTCTTCCAGATCATTTATATAAATCACAAAGAGCAGAGGTCCCAATACAGAGCCCTGCGGAACACCACTAGTCACAGGCATCCAGCCGGAAAAAGACCCTTCCACTACCACCCTCTGTCTTCTGTGACCAAGCCAGTTCTCCACCCATCTAGCCACCTCCCCCTTTATCCCATGAGATCCAACCTTTTGCACCAACCTGCCATGAGGGACTTTGTCAAACGCTTTACTAAAGTCCATATAGACGACATCCACGGCCCTTCCCTCGTCAACCATTCTAGTCACTTCTTCAAAAAACTCCACCAGGTTAGTGAGGCATGACCTCCCTCTCACAAAACCATGCTGACTATCGTTAATGAGTTTATTCCTTTCTAAATGCGCATACATCCTATCTCTATGAATCCTCTCCAACAACTTCCCGACCACGGACGTCAAGCTCACCGGCCTATAATTTCCCGGGTTATCCTTCCTACCCTTCTTAAATAACGGGACCACATTAGCTATCCTCCAATCCTCTGGGACCTCACCTGTGTCCAGTGACGAGACAAAGATTTGTGTCAGAGGCCCAGCAATTTCATCTCTCGTCTCCCTGAGCAGCCTTGGATAGATTCCATCAGGCCCAGGGGATTTGTCAGTCTTTATATTCCCTAAAAAACCTAACACTTCCTCCCTTGTAATGGAGATTTTCTCAAACGGGTCAACACTCCCCTCCGAGACACTCCCAGTCAACACATCCCTCTCCTTTGTGAATACCGACGCAAAGTATTCATTTAGGATCTCCCCTACTTCTTTGGGCTCTAAGCATAATTCCCCACTTTTGTCCCTGAGAGGTCTGATTTTTTCCCTGACAACCCTTTGCTCCTAACGTATGAATAAAATGCCTTGGGATTCTCCTTAATCCTGTCTGCCAAGGACTCTTTCCCTGGTTATCCTCTTCCCATCTTCCAAATCCAGTTTCCTCTTTCAAATCATGAAAATGGGAACAGCTGGGGTTCGAGCTCAGATCCCTGTGGATCCTCACTAGTTACTGACTGCTTGGTGTAATATGACATTCTATCCCTTCCTTTGATCTGATGGTAACAATCAGCCTGGTCGCTTGCCCCTGATATTTCCGACAGATGGGTGAATGGGGTCTGGAGCTGCCAACCATTGCGTAAACTTCAGTTCCTCTACACCAAAGATTAACTCATGAGGAGAGATTACACTAACTGAGGTTTAATTCTGGAGTTTAGGTTACCCTGGAGCTGTGAAGCAGCAGTGCTAACCACTGTGCTACCATGAGTTTGTGTCTTTATATGCTCTGTTTGTGAACAGAATTCCCACTCACCTGAAGAAGGGGCTTGCAGCTCCGAAAGCTTGTGTGGCTTTTGCTACCAAATAAACCTGTTGGACTTTAACCTGGTGTTGTTAAACTTCTTACTGTGTTTACCCCAGTCCAACGCCGGCATCTCCACATCATGACATGTATTAACATACAGTGAAAAGTATTGTTTCTTGTGCGCCATACAGATAAAACATACCGTTCATAGAGAAGGAAAGGAGAGTGCAGAATGTAGTGTTACAGTCATAGCTAGGGTGTCGAGAAAGATCAACTGAATGCAAGGTAAGTCCATTCAAGAGTCTGACAGCAGCAGGGAAGAAGCTGTTCTTGAGTCGGTTGGTACGTGACCTCAGACTTTAGTATCTTTTTCCCGACGGAAGAAGGTGGAAGAGAGAATGTCCAGAGTGCGTGGGGTCCTTAATTATGCTGGCTGCTTTGCCGAGGCAGCGGGAAGTGTAGACAGAGTTAATGGATGGGAGGCTGGTTTGTGTGATGGATTGGGCTACATTCACGACCTTTTGTAGTTCCTTGCGGTCTTGGGCAGAGCAGGAGCCCATACCAAGCTGTGATACAATCAGAAAGAATGCTTTCTATGGTGCATCTGTAAAAGTTGGTGAGAGTCGTAGCTGACATGCCAAATTTCCTTAGATTTCTGAGAAAGTAGAGACGTTGGTGGGCTTTCTTAACTATAGTGTCGGCCTGGGGGGACCAGGACAGGTTGTTGGTGATCTGGACTCCTAAAAACTTGAAGCTCTCGACCCTTTCTACTTCATCCCCGTTGATGTAGACAATGGAGAATGCATTTTGGAAGGTCTAATACCGATAGGAAATATACAGTAAGTGGCAGAACCCTGAGGAGTATTGATAGGCAAAGGGATCTGGGTGTACAGGTACACAGGTCACTGAAAGTGGCAATGCAGGTGGAGAAGGTAGTCAAGAAGGCATACGGCATGCTTGCCTTCATTGGCCGGGGTATTGAGTTTAAAAATTGGCAATTCATGTTGCAGCTTTATAGAACTTGGAATATAGTGTTCAATTCTGGTCGCCACACTACCAGAAGGATGTGGAGGCTTTGGAGAGGGTACAGAAAAGATTTACCAGGATGTTGCCTGCTATGGAGGGCATTAGCTATGAGGAGAGGTTGGAGAAACTTGGTTTGTTCTCACTGGGACGAGGGAGGTTGAGGGGAGACCTGTTAGAAGTCTACAAGATTATGAGAGGCATGGACAGAGTGGATAGTCAGAAGCTTTTTCCCAGGGTGAAAGAGTCAATTACTAGGGGGCATAGGTTTAAGGCGCGAGGGGCAAGGTTTAAAGGAGATGTACGAGGCAGATTTTTTACACAGAGGGTGGTGGGTGCCTGGAACTCATTGCCGGGGGAGATAGTGGAAGCGGATACGGTAGTGACTTTTAAGGGGCGTCTTGACAAATAGAAACATAGAAAAACTACAGCACAAACAGGCCCTTCGGCCCCACAAGTTGTGCCGAACACATCCCTACCTTCTAGACCTACCTATAACCCTCCATCCTATTAAGCTCCATGTACTCATCCAGGAGTTTCTTAAAAGACCCTATTGAGTTCACCTCCACCACCCCTGACGGCAGCCGATTCCACTCGCCCACCACCCTCTGTGTGAAAAACTTCCCCCTAACATTTCCCCTGTACCTACCCCCCAGCACCTTAAACCTGTGTCCTCTCGTAGCAAACATTTCCACCCTGGGAAAAAGCCTCTGAGAGTCCACCCGATCTATGCCTCTCAACAAGTACATGAATAGGATGGGAATAGAGGGATATGGTCCCCGGAAGGGTAGGGGGTTTTAGTTCAGTCGGGCAGCATGGTCGGTGCAGGCTGGGAGGGCCGAAGGGCCTGTTCCTGTGCTGTAATTTTCTTTGTTCTTTGCTCTTTGAGAACCAAGACCAGTTTAAGCTCCTGTTTAAAAGAATGAAGTCTGAGGTGTGATTGTCCAGGTTTCCTGCCTGCTAGGTCTTGGCGAGAGAGGAGAAACGGGAACATATGGAACAGATCCAGCGGCAACGGGAAATGCACGAGTGGAAAATGGCTGAGCGTGCGGAGGAGCGATTTCGCAAACATTACACCCTGTGCTGGGAAGTGGTGGAACACATCATCGATTTAGCAACCAAGATTGCAGAATATCGTGAGCTTACACTGAGGTAGGTAGAATCCCCAAGCACAGTGCCCTCTCCTCTTGCTCACTGTGATAAATGCTCCTGTGGGGAAGGAGGGTTAAAGAGGGAGAGGTGTTTCCCCCGCCCCCGCCCCCCCCCCCTCCCCCCCCCACACCGCCACCCCCCATACCTGTACACCTCCATGAAAGGGAGGCTTGCAATGATAATATTGACTAAAGCACATTCCCCTTGTCCCTCTTTGAGGGAGTTGGGAAAAAGTTCCCATCCCGGCCACGCCAATCCCAGCCTTGCATGCTGGACGGTGGGGATTGGAGACCACCCCACTCACACCACTGAGTGTGAAGGAGGTGCTCCCTCTCATCCTCTGCTTCCTGGGCTGGACAGGGATCCCTATCAGGCCAGACCTAAAAACCCTCACAATTTACATTCTGAAAGGAATAGAGGTGGGTTTGCATTAGCAGAAGCTGGATTCAGGTTAGGATCAGAGGGTTCGGATCAGAGGGTTAGGATCAGAGGGTTAGGGTCAGAGGGTTAGGATCAGAGGGTTAGGATCAGAGGGTTAGGATCAGAGGGTTCGGATCAGAGGGTTAGGGTCAGAGGGTTAGGATCAGAGGGTTCGGATCAGAGGGTTAGGGTCAGAGGGTTAGGGCCAGAGGGTTAGGGTCAGAGGGTTAGGGTCAGAGGGTTAGGATCAGAGGGTTCGGATCAGAGGGTTAGGATCAGAGGGTTAGGGTCAGAGGGTTAGGATCAGAGGGTTAGGATCAGAGGGTTAGGATCAGAGGGTTAGGATCAGAGGGTTAGGATCAGAGGGTTAGGGTCAGAGGGTTAGGATCAGAGGGTTAGGATCAGAGGGTTCGGATCAGAGGGTTCGGATCAGAGGGTTAGGATCAGAGGGTTCGGATCAGAGGGTTAGGATCAGAGGGTTAGGGTCAGAGGGTTAGGGTCAGAGGGTTAGGGTCAGAAGGTTAGTGTCAGAGGGTTAGGGTCAGAAGGTTAGGGTCAGAGGGTTAGGGTCAGAGGGTTAGGGTCAGAGGGTTAGGATCAGAGGGTTAGGGTCAGAGGGTTAGGATCAGAGGGTTCAGATCAGAGGGTTAGGGTCAGAGGGTTAGGGTCAGAAGGTTAGTGTCAGAGGGTTAGGGTCAGAAGGTTAGGGTCAGAGGGTTAGGGTCAGAGGGTTAGGATCAGAGGGTTAGGGTCAGAGGGTTAGGATCAGAGGGTTCAGATCAGAGGGTTAGGGTCAGAGGGTTAGGGTCAGAGGGTTCGGATCAGAGGGTTCAGATCAGAGGGTTAGGGTCAGAGGGTTAGGATCAGAGGGTTCAGATCAGAGGGTTAGGGTCAGAGGGTTCGGATCAGAGGGTTCAGATCAGAGAGTTAGGATCAGAGGGTTCAGATCAGAGGGTTAGGGTCAGAGGGTTCGGATCAGAGGGTTCAGATCAGAGGGTTCAGATCAGAGGGTTAGGGTCAGAGGGTTAGGGTCAGAGCGTTCGGATCAGAGGGTTAGGGTCAGATCGTTAGGGTCAGAGGGTTAGGGTCAGAGGGTTAGGATCAGAGGGTTAGGATCAGAGGGTTAGGGTCAGAGGGTTCGGATCAGAGGGTTCGGATCAGAGGGTTAGGGTCAGAGGGTTAGGATCAGAGGGTTAGGGTCAGAGGGTTCAGATCAGAGCGTTCAGATCAGAGGGTTAGGATCAGAGGGTTCGGATCAGAGGGTTAGGGTCAGAGGGTTCGGATCAGAGGGTTCGGATCAGAGGGTTAGGGTCAGAGGGTTAGGGTCAGAGGGTTAGGGTCAGAGGGTTAGGATCAGAGGGTTAGGATCAGAGGGTTAGGGTCAGAGGGCTAGTGTCAGAGGGTTAGTATCAGAGCATTGGGGTCAGAGGATTAGGGTCAGAGGGTGAGGGTCAGAGGGTGAGGGTCAGAGGGTGAGGGTCAGAGGATTAGGGTCAGAGGGTTAGGGTCAGAGGGTTCGGATCAGAGGGTTAGGGTCAGAGGGTTAGGGTCAGAGGGTTAGAGTCAGAGGGTTAGGGTCAGAAGGTTAGTGTCAGAGGGTTAGGGTCAGAGGGATGTATTCGGCTTGAGGTCAGAGGCTGTATTAGAGACAGGGTCAGAGTTCGGGTTAGGAATTTTTCGCTGGCAGGGTTAGTGCCTGAGGCTGTATTAGGGTCACGATCACTGGGTGTATTAGGTGAGGGTCAGAGGCTGCATTAAGAACAAAGAACAATACAGCACAGGAACAGGCCCTTCGGCCCTCCAAGCCCGCGCCGCTCCCTGGTCCAAACTAGACCATTCTTTTGTATCCCTCCATTCCCACTCCGTTCATGTGGCTATCTAGATAAGTCTTAAATGTTCCCAGTGTGTCCGCCTCCACCACCTTGCCTGGCAGCGCATTCCAGGCCCCCACCACCCTCTGTGCAAAATATGTCCTTCTGATATCTGTGTTAAACCTCCCCCCCTTCACCTTGAACCTATGACCCCTCGTGAACGTCACCACCGACCTGGGGAAAAGCTTCCCACCGTTCACCCTATCTATGTCTTTCATAATTTTATACACCTCTATTAAGTCACCCCTCATCCTCCGTCTTTCCAGGGAGAACAACCCCAGTTTACCCAATCTCTCCTCATAACTAAGCCCCTCCATACCAGGCAACATCCTGGTAAACCTCCTCTGTACTCTCTCCAAAGCCTCCACGTCCTTCTGGTAGTGTGGCGACCAGAACTGGACGCAGTATTCCAAATGCGGCCGAACCAACGTTCTATACATCTGCAACATCAGACCCCAACTTTTATACTCTATGCCCCATCCTATAAAGGCAAGCATGCCATATTCCTTCTTCACCACCTTCTCCACCTGTGACGTCACCTTCAAGGATCTGTGGACTTGCACACCCAGGTCCCTCTGCCTATCTACACCCTTTATGGTTCTGCCATTTATCGTATAGCTCCCCCCTACATTAGGGTCAGGGTTACAGTCACGGGGGTGTATTCGGGTCAGGATCACTGGGTGTATTAGGATCAGGGTCAGGGTCAGCGGGTGTATGAGGGTCACAGGGTGTATTAAGGTCAGGATCACTGAGTGTATTAGGGTGAGGATCACAGGGTGTATTAGGGTGAGGTTCAGAGGCTGCATTAGGGTCAGGGTTACAGTCACGGGGGTGTATTACAGTCAGGATCACTGGGTGTATTAGGGTCAGGGTCAGCGGGTGTATGAAGATCACTGGGTGTATTATGGTGAGGGTCAGAGGGATGTGTTGCAAAGTTGAGTTTGTGAAGTATACACAAAGTCCAAGCTGAAACATTTGTTCCAAAATGTCAAGCAGTAGTCTTGACAAGAAAACCTGTTTTTAAAAATGTTTCCCTATCAGTTTAAAGCAGGCACTCAGCTACCAGGAACCTATAAGATTTGAATTTGATGGTGTTGACAAAATCAGACCAATCCTATTAAGGAAAATTGATAGGTCATCACAGGTATAAAAGAGAGTGCAAGGGGGAAAAACAGGAGTTACCAACGGTCAGCTCAAGTCTCGAGAGGAAGAGAGCAGCTCTCCACCCTGCCAGCTTCAGATATCTCTTATGGGAACGCACCATCTAACCAGCGAAAGGTACCAAATCAGAACAAACTTACGGAGAAATCAACCGAGAAACTCCAGAAAGTTCCAAAAGACACAAAACCTGGTTGTATTTATTTTTGAGAGTGACTAAATTCTATTTTTTTCTGAATGAATGAGTATTGTATCGATTTGAACAGCCTTCAAGTAGAATCTTATTTTATTCGGTGCGTTACTTGTTTAGTTAAAGTTCCAGGTTGGTTAAATAAATAACCTGTTAAGTGTAGATTTTGCAGTGAGTGTTGGGTGTTTCTGATAGTTACCCACTGAATGTTACTGAAGGACAGTTCACACCTTCCCACACACTTTAAACAGATTACCAGACGAGGGATTCCTCTTTGGGGGATTCGGTGTTACGTCTTAAAGGGGGACAACCTCCGCATCGTAACAGATATGTTAGGGTCAGAGGGGTGGGTAGGGTCACTGGGGTGTGTCAGGATCACTGGGGTGTATTAGGGTCAGGGACAGAGGGATGTGTTATAGAATCATAGAGTCATAGAGGTTTGCAGCATGGAAACAGGCCCTTTGGCACAACTTGTCCACGCCGCCCTGTCTTTAAAACCACTAAGCTAGTCCCAATTGCCTGCATTTGGCCCATATCCCTCTATATCCATCTTACCCATGTAACTGTCGAAATGTTTTTTAAAAGACAAAATTGTACCCGCCTCTACTACTACCTCTGGCAGCTTGTTCCAGATAGCTTGTTCCAATAGATAGGGTGAACGGTGGGAAGCTTTTCCCCAGGTCGGTGGTGACGTTCACATGGGGTCATAGGTTCAAGGTGAAGGGGGGGAGGTTTAACACAGATATCAGAAGGACATATTTTACACAGAGGGTGGTGGGGGCCTGGAATGCGCTGCCGGGCAAGGTGGTGGAGGCGGACACACTGGGAACATTTAAGACTTATCTAGGTAGCCACATTAACGGAGTGGGAATGGAGGGATACCAAAGAATGGTCTAGTTTGGACCAGGGAGCGGCGCGGGCTTGGAGGGCCGAAGGGCCTGTTCCTGTGCTGTTTTGTTCTTTGTTCTTTGTTCTTGTTCTTAAATGCCTGTAGATCCTGTCTCTCAAAATACCTTCCAACAATTTACCCACCACAGATGTGAGGCTCACTGGCCTGTAGTTCCCAGGCTTTTCCCTGCAGCCCTTTTTAAACAAAGGCACAACATTTGCCACCCTCCAATCTTCAGGCATCTCACCCGTGACTATCGATGATTCAAATATCTCTGTGAGGGGACCCACAATTTCCTCCCTCGCCTCCCACAATGTCCTGGGATACACTTCATCAGGTCCCAGGGATTTATCTACCTTGATGCGCTTTAAGACTTCCAGCACCTCCTTCTCTGTAATATGTACACTCCTCAAGACATCACTATTTATTTCTCCAAGTTCCCTCACATCCATGCTTTTCTCAACAGTAAATACTGATGAGAAATATTCGTTTAGGATCTCACCCATCTCTTGTGAATCCACACATAGATGACCTTGTTGATCCTTAAGAGGCCCTACTCTCTCCCTTGTTACTCTTTTGCCCTTTATGTATTTGTAGAAGCTCTTTGGATTCTCCTTTGCCTTATCTGCCAAAATAATCTCGTGTCCCCTTTTTGCCCTCCTGATTTCTCTCTTAACTCTACTCCTACACCCCCGATACTCTTCAAGGGATTCACTTGATCCCAGCTGCCTGTGCATGTCATGTGCCTCCTTCTTCTTGACCAGGGCCTCAATATCCCGAGTCATCCAGGGTTCCCTACTTCAACCAGCCTTGCCCTTCACTCTAAGAGGAATGTGTTTACCCTGAACCCTGGTTAACACACTTTTGAAAACCTCCCACTGACCAGATGTCCCTTTGCCTTCCCACAGACTCCCCCGATTAACTTTTGAAAGTTCCTGCCTGATATCATCAAAATTGGCCTTGCCTCAATTTAGAATTTTAACTTTTGGGCCAGACCGATCATTCTCCATAGCTATCTTAAAACTAATAGAATTATGGTCACTGGTCCCAAAGTGATCCCTCACTAACACTTCTGTCACCTGCCCTTCTTCATTTCCCAAGAGGAGGTCAGGTTTTGCCCCCTCTCCAGTCGGGCCATCCACATACTGAATGAGAAATTCCTCCTGAATACACTCAACAAATTTCTCTCCATCCAACCCTCTAATACTATGGCTGTCCCAGTCAATATTGGGAAAGTTAAAATCCCCTACTATTACCACCCTATTTTTCTTGGAGCTATCTGTAATCTCCTTACATATTTGTTCCTCAATTTCCCGCCGACTATTTGGGGGCCTATAGTACAACCATATCAAAGTGATTTCCCCCTTCTTATTTCTCAGTTCTACCCATATAGACTCAGTGGCCGAACCCTCAGATATATTGGGGTCAGAGGGCGTGTGAGGGTCAGAGGGTGTGTTAGGGTCAGAGAATGTGTTGGGGTCAGAGGGTGTGTTAAGGTCAGAAGGTCAGAGGGTGTGTTAGGGCCAAAGGGTGTGTTAGGGTCAGAGGGTGTGTTAGATTCAGAGGATCAGAGGGTATGTTGGGGTCAGAGGGTGTGTTCGGGTCAGAGGGTGTGTCAGGGTCAGAGGGTGTGTCAGGGTCAGAGGGTGTGTTAGGGTCAGAGGGTGTGTCAGGGTCAGAGGGTGTGTTCGGGTCAGAGGGTGTGTTCGGGTCAGAGGGTGTGTTAGGGTCAGAGGGTGTGTTCGGGTCAGAGGGTGTGTTAGGGTCAGAGGGTGTGTTAGGGTCAGAGGTGTGTCAGGGTCAGAGGGTGTGTCAGGGTCAGAGGGTGTGTCAGGGTCAGAGGGTCAGTAGGTGTGTCAGGGTCAGAGGGTGTGTTAGGGTCAGAGGGTGTGTCAGGGTCAGAGGGTGTGTCAGGGTCAGAGGGTCAGAGGGTGTGTCAGGGTCAGAGGGTGTGTTAGGGTCAGAGGGTGTGTCAGGGTCAGAGGGTGTGTCAGGGTCAGAGGGTCAGTAGGTGTGTCAGGGTCAGAGGGTGTGTCAGGGTCAGAGGGTCAGTAGGTGTGTCAGGGTCAGAGGGTGTGTCAGGGTCAGAGGGTCAGTAGGTGTGTCAGGGTCAGAGGGTGTGTTGGGGTCAGAGGGTCAGTAGGTGTGTCAGGGTCAGAGGGTCAGTAGGTGTGTCAGGGTCAGAGGGTGTGTTAGGGTCAGAGGGTCAGTAGGTGTGTCAGGGTCAGAGGGTCAGTAGGTGTGTCAGGGTCAGAGGGTGTGTTAGGGTCAGAGGGTCAGTAGGTGTGTCAGGGTCAGAGGGTGTGTCAGGGTCAGAGGGTGTGTTAGGGTCAGAGGGTGTGTTAGGGTCAGAGGGTGTGTCAGGGTCAGAGGGTGTGTCAGGGTCAGAGGGTGTGTTAGGGTAGGGTTAATAATATTTTATTACTCTGGGGGATTGTCTCAGCCCTAGTTAAATTGCCAGGCTCAGACATGGGAATCATGGTTAGGCCACATTTGGAATACTGCGTCCAGTTCCAGTCGCCGCACTACCAGAAGGACGTGGAGGCGTTAGAGAGAGTGCAGAGAAGGTTTACCAGGATGTTGCCTGGTATGGAGGGTCTTAGCTATGAGGAGAGATTGGGTAGACTGGGGTTGTTCTCCTTGGAAAGACGGAGAATGAGGGGAGATCTAATAGAGGTATACAAGATTATGAAGGGTATAGATAGGGTGAACAGTGGGAAGCTTTTTCCCAGGTCGGAGGTGACGATCACGAGGGGTCACGGGCTCAAGCTGAGAGGGGCGAAGTATAACTCAGACATCAGAGGGATGTTTTTTACACAGGGGGTGGTGGGGGCCTGGAATGCGCTTCCAAGTAGGGTGGTGGAGGCAGGCACGCTGACATCGTTTAAAACTTACCTGGATAGTCACATGAGCAGCCAGGGAATGGAGGGATACAAACGATTGGTCTAGTTGGACCAATGAGCGGCACAGGCTTGGAGGGCCGAAGGGCCTGTTTCCTGTGCTGTACTGTTCTTTGTTCTTTGCTCACCAGATAATGGTGTGACTGTGTTCTCCCTCAGTTTAATTCCATGGAAGCTGATGAGGGAGTGGAAGGAGATGTTCTTCCATGAACTGCCCCTTTACGGCCAACAGATCACAGAGCCACAAACCTCAGAGGAAGTCTCAGTGAGCGCACTGGAGCTGGAGACGCAGCAAATGCTTAATGCCCAGGATTATGAAGATTACAGGGTACACACTCTTCATTACACTGTGTGTGTCTGTGTGTGTGTGAGTGTCTGTGTATGTCTGTGTGTATGTGAGAGTGTGCCTGTGTGTGAGAGTGTGCCTGTGTGTGAGAGTGTGTGTGTGTGAGAGAGTGTGTGTGAGAGAGTGTGTGTGAGAGAGAGTGTGTGTGTGTGAGAGTGTGTGTGCGTGAGTGTTTGAGAGTGTGTGTGTGTGTGAGAGTGTGTGTGTGTGTTTGAGAGTGTGTGTGTGTGTGAGAGTGTGTGTGTGTGTGTGTGTGCGTGAGTGTGTGTGTGCGTGAGTGTGTGTGTGAGTGTGAGTGTGTGTGTGTGTGTGCGTGAGTGTGTGTGTGTGTGAGAGTGTGTGTGTGCATGAGTGTGTGTGTGTGTGTGAGGGTGTGTGTGTGAGGGTGGGTGTGAGTGTGTGTGGAGGCTTTGGAGAGGGTACAGAAAAGATTTACCAGGATGTTGCCCGGTATGGAGGGCATTAGCTATGAGGAAAGGTTGGAGAAACTTGGTTTGTTCTCACTGGAACGACGGAGGTTGAGGGGCGACCTGATAGAAGTCTACAAGATTATGAGAGGCATGGACAGAGTGGATAGCCAGAAGCTTTTTCCCAGGTGGAAGAGTCAATTACTAGGGGGCACAGGTTTAAGGTGCGAGGGGCAAGGTTTAAAGGAGATGTACAAGGCAAGTGTTTTACACAGAGGGCGGTGGATGCCTGGAACTCGTTGCCGGGGGAGGTAGTGGAAGCAGATACGATAGTGACTTTTAAGGGGCGTCTTGATAAGTACATGAATAGGATGGGAATAGAGGGATATGGTCCCCGGAAGGGTAGGGGGTTTTAGTTCAGTCGGGCAGCATGGTCGGTGCAGGCTTGGGGGGGCTGAAGGGTCTGTTCCTGTGCTGTAATTTTCTTTATTCTTTGAGTGTGAGTGAGCGAGTGAGTGAGTGAGCGAGTGAGTGAGTGAGGGAGTGAGTGAGTGAGCGAGTGAGTGAGTGAGCGGGTAAGCGAGTGAGTGTGTGAGTGAGTGAGTGTATGAGTGAGTGAGTGAGTGTGTGAGTGAGTGTGTGAGTGACTGCGTGAGTGAGTGTGTGTGTGAATGAGTGTGTGAGTGAGTGAGTGAGTGAGTGTGTGTGAGTGAGTGAATGAGTGTGAGTGAGTGAGTGAGTGAGTGAGCGAGCAAGTGAGTGAGCGAGTGAGTGAGCGAGTGAGTGTGCGAGTGAGTGTGTAAGTGAGTGTGTGTGTGAATGAGTGTGTGAGTGAGTGTGTGAGTGTGTGAGTGAGTGAGTGAGTGAATGTGTGAGCAAGTGTGTGAGTGAGCGAGTGAGCAAGTGAGTGAGCGAGTGAACGAGCGAGAGTGAGTGAG